>NC_079447.1:14779631-14957131 GCF_903798145.1 Danio aesculapii | reverse complement strand
CAAGTGTGTGTGTGTGTTGTGTGTTGTGTGTTGTGTGTGTGTGTGCGTGTGTGTGTGTGTGTGTCATGCGTCGAACACCCAGATTAATTCTGATTGGATATTTTCCAAAAACCATTCCCCAATCACATTCTCATCTTGTTTTTATTAGTCAACGAAAATGTCAGTATATTTCTATTATAGTTGCAGTCGTCATCACTTAATTAACATCACTTAATTAAGCGACGCGAGCGCACCATGAGTCACGTGTAAAGAACTGACCAATCAGCTTCATACTTTGTTTGGATTATACATATACATAGACTAATTATTTCATACAAACACAGAACACACAAACATTGCAGTGCTTTTTAATTTTCTCCATTAATAAAACTTGTATCAGAGTCGCAGCAAGGTTTTGTTAGCTTGTCATCGTCTGAGAAAAAGACTGTTGACCAGTCCACGGTGATAAAAAGCTTGGGGACCATTGCTGTAGAGGATGCATTTTATTTCCCAAAATAACTTTTCAGTAAACAGTTTTCAATAGAACGGTTTATTTTGATAGATTGAGAAACATTTTGATGATTAAAAACACCTTTCACTCTTAAAATGAAGGTGCCTGGTGAAACCAAAGACTTTTTTACAGTGATGTCATATAATAACCTTTTTGTTTTGTTTTATAAAGATAATTTTTTTTCTCAGTATAAAGACTTTTAATAATATAATTAACCCTTTTCCACTTCAAAGAACATTTTGTGGAATGAAAATGTTAAAGGTTTTTCTAGGGTGACAATAAATTAATGTTAATAAAGAAAATCTATTTTTCTGTATAAGAGTAAAGAGCCATTCTCGGTTTCTTAAAGCTGCTTTGTACAGTATGTGAAATTAGACAAATTGAAGCTGGCTTTGACGCGTCTTAGCCCAGTGCATCACAGTATACATCTGCAGCTGTGTAAATGCATTCATGCTACCTCTGAGCAGCATTAAATAATATGTTGCAAATTAAGGCAATGAAAAGCTGCCTTATTAGTGTTTCTTTGCCACCTTTGTGGCACCTATTACACCTATGTAAATATGATAATATATTATGTCTGCTAAGAAACATGCACTTTTTGCAGCCTGTTGAATAAACAAATAAAAAGAAACATAAAGAAGTCAATAAATTGTGAAGACCACTACAGTATATCCATGAATGTGTGTGTTTTATATTGTGACTAATCTGACTAACAAAATAAAGGTTGCAAAATTGTCATGTTGTTTTCATATCAGGAATACTTTACCCAAAAATGCACCCATACAACTCTCTTTGCTTTCAATGACATCAGAATTTCATGGCTCTGCGTCTAAAGCTGCCATTGGTTTGAGAGCCTACAGAGGCCATGATTTTCAGTGAGTAATGACTCAAATTACAGCCAGATCTTTACAGAAAACTATCAAAAAATTCAGAGGAGTTACAATATATAGCATAGGAGATGTATGGACTTTTTTTTTTTTGATACTTTTATGTTGCTTTTTTATTTTAGAGGTTGACTGCATTACTATATGGGGGAAAAAGCACCAATGCTGGTATTTTTTCCAATCTGAACTAAAGAAAATTTGTAACACTTAGTTTAAGCAATAATTCACACTACAACTACTGGCTTACTACCTGCCAACTGTAAAGATATTAACTCCTTATTAGTACTTATAAAGTAAGATCTTATTCTAAATCCCTAATCCTAAACCAAACTATCGACTGCTACCTTACTAACTATTGATATGCAGATAATTAGTAGTTTATTGAGCTGAGTTAATGGTTTCTTAATTGCGTGAATTGTACATTAAACTAAAACTAAAAATTCATATGGGTTGGGAACCATGTGATTAAAAATTATGAAACATAAGGGCATTTTGCACTGGGACAACATTTTCATATTTATGAAAACTATTGGCAGAATTACTTGCTTTTTTACAGTGTTTTTACCTTGGGAATTGGGAATGACTTAAGTTATAGCCTTTTGAGGGGGTCTAAATTCCCTTCAAATAAATTCCCAGAGCATTAGGAGTGTCAATTGTGTAAGCTATATTTAAATTGGCCCTTACATCATTGTCCACTATTCCTTACATACATTGACTAATATAGTCCACTTGAAGGAGTGAATGAATGTAAATGAGTGAGTAAAAGTACACCAGAAGGGCTGACAATTTTGTGCATATCATAATTTGTGCTTGCAGCTTAATAAAAATTTGGAACCAAATTTGCAGCCTGTTGTGTTAACTAGTATAAAGAATAAACTGTAATTAAACAATGCAATGTTTTTTTTCTTTAACATTTAAAAAGTATTAAAAAAATAATTATAAAAAATCAGGCCAGAAAGTCAAACATTGATCAGATATTATATAATAAATCATTAAATAAATATTTAACCAAAAATGGAAATTCTTTCATCATTACTCACCCTCAGGTTGTTCCAACCCCATGTTAATTAATTTGTACAAACATTTCTAAAATGTAGATATTTGGAAGAATGTCAGTAACCAAACAGATCTTGCCACCCATTTACATAGTAATTATTTTTCCAACTATAGCAGTAAATACTGTAGGTGGCAATATCTGGTTACATGTATAGAGAAGTGGAATAAGCTGAGGGTGAGGAAATAATGACAGAATTTTTATGTTTGGGTCAGCTACTGTTTTATAGGGCTCTATCGTTAAAATAGAGCCCTAACACTTACCCCTTTTTATAATAATATTTTAGAATACCAACACTCTCTAGCCTATTTTTCTCTACTTTTCAACCATGTATATATTTAGCACTAACATTAATTTTCTATTTTTGTTTTTTTTTATATCTAATGCTTAAGATTTAATGATTAGATTTATTTAAATCTAATCGTATTTAGATAAAAGCAATTCCAAATAAATACATGTAATAAATATGTCGAGCCATAGATTGCACATTGGTTGTATAATATGTACTGTGGTGCATTGTGGAATTAAATAAGTGTACTCAATAATATCCACTATGGTTTTGAACACCACTACAACTGGCTTTCCACTCAATTAGTACCCTTTTATAGGCAGACTTACTGTAGGTGGCAAATTTAGACTCATTGATTGGCAGAACACAAACCATAATTGGGCTCCCATTTTTAGAAAGCAGAATAAGTTCACATACTTGCTCGAAAAGCTAACTTCACAAACAAGGAAAATAACTGTCAGACAGATTACATGGTGTGAATGCATCCAGTAAAGTCCTGTTTTTTATAACGATAACTACCCGCTGAGTTCATTATTGGGTGATGTAGTCCTTTATCGACTGCTTCGAACTGACTACTTCAGAACTCATGTGGGGGAAAAAAATATAGAAAACCCCTTATTTATTATCCCCACACACACATTCCCACTTGTACCATCTTCAGATGTGGTTCCAGTGTGGCATGGTGTCAGAGAAATAAAAATGTGTTGCTTGAGGACAGCCCTTTGCCACCCACACTAACAATGTTTTTGTGACTTATGCTGTAGTGTGACATTGCTGTAATTTATACAGTATGTTCTGTGGGCATGGACGAGGTGGTGTTTTGAATGCTATTGTTTTATTATTAGGATTTTTTTTTGTTGTTGTTGTACTAGAGAGAAGCAAAACGGGACTAAGGAAATGCTGAAGGGCCCGCTTGGGTCAAGGACAGAGCCATAAACATGTGTATGACCAAATAGCTGTTTCAGCCGCAGGCCTGAAATCCTTAGTAACTGCATTATATTCAATGCAGCTTCAAAATACACAGCCAGCGACTTTTCACTTGCTTTTTTTTTCGCTGTTGGCTTTTTGTTCTGTTAAAGTTGAATTAGAACTTGTGCTGTTGCTCACGTCATTGAAGTAATTCCCAATTAGCAATGGAAGCATGGCTGTGTCTTATTGCTTTTGATCTGTTTCAGCTCCATCTATGAAACACGCAGCTGCAACTTTAGATAAAAACCAATGGTTTTATACATGGATTGAGACAAACTAAAATATGGAGGGAGCTTCTGCAGTAGCGATTATGCTCGCAGTGAGGCTTTTCGAATCAGGACACTATTTGTTTCCGACAAAGCATTTCTAACGAATTAATTGATTACGATAAGAACAAGGACAAATTAGCCATATTGTTGTGCCGAAAACGAGTGTAATTAATCCGGAGTGAGTGATATACAGCTTACAATTGCGAGATAATTCATCTTTTGATATTCGGTTAGATATAACAGCACATAATTCCTTTACTAATTCTGGGTCTTAACTAACTAATTATTCCAAAAGCCTGGATCTGTTGCAGGCAACAGTGGATCAATCTAGCATGTCCATGACACCCCTTCCCTTTCCCTCGCCACCCTCCTTCCTTCCTTCCTTCCTTCCTCTGTGGCTTTCCAATGGCTTACACATTTTTCCTTTTTTATTTCAATCCTCTTTTGTTTTGGTTTTCGGGAGGGGAGGGGTGGAGGTTAATTCAACGTCTTGTTAAAAATCCAATGTAAGTTGATTATTTTGCATGTGTTTCTATGTGTCATAGCTGTGCTTCTAAGCTCAATTAATACTCCCAGCTCACCACTGATAAACCGTTCTGTGCACTGTTCTTTGCTTTCCTCGAAAGGCTAAAGCTAAACGACAAGAATGACGAGTTACAGTTGTCCATGTGTGATATATTTATATATATACCTTTATTTTGTTTTAAAACCATGTACTACGAGCCACCTCTTGCGTTTCCACAATTGTGCTAAGCTCTTTTTTTCCCTTTTCTCTCTCTCTTTCTGAAGATTTTGTATCAAAGCCTAGTTTTCATGAACCTCTATTCTGTCCCTAGAATATGGAATGATCGGAGAACATACTGTAAAAAGTCAGCGGCCAAGATCAGTACATGACACAAAGGGCCTACAGGAGCGAGATGAATCTGCTAAATTTATGGCACAAACTGGTAATACAATAGTTATGCTTCTTTCCTTTCCTATGTAAACTAAACTTAATTTTCATCTTAAGTCACTTGCATGCTATCTTCTGTACTGCACCCTTTAAGTGACAATGTTTATTTATCATATTTATTTTTTGTCCCTCTTCCACTTTATTAATACTTTAAGAAAAAACAAAATGAGGAAAACAGAATTGGCCAATTCCTTTTGAAATTTTTAATATTGATTTATTTTGACAGTCCTTTTATTTAATAACCTCCTAAAGCAGTAAATATAACCCAGAATTGTTAAAGCAAAGATTAATTAAACTATAAAACAATTTGGTTAACATTTAAAACTAAGCATTCTGGTTACCCTGCTGTTTAGAGACTAAATAACCCTGAACATATTACCTTTTAAAGTGCCAAAATAAACAAGGCCTGTAAAACTTTCTTTTCCTTTAATTTCCTGTTTAATTACTTTCCATGCATGTACTTTAAGATGATTTATAGCTACTCTGGGGAGGGACGTTAAGCAGTCATCTTATTTTTTAAGTTTGCACCTTTTGTGACATTTGTGTAGCACTTAATATCGTTTCAGTTGCAAATCATTGTGCACACTAAACCTTAACAACCTTGTTTCCATTCCAATCAGTCGTTTTACGTGTTTGTTCATTTACTTCCATTTATAAATGAAATTCTGAACAGAATGTCATTCATCCTGCGTTTAGTTTGCTCATTTACAGATTGTCTGAGTTTTGTATCACTTCATCCAGAGTTGATCCACCTTTCAATCTAATCTAATCTCCGAGAATGGCAGAGAAAATTGTCCATATGTGCCGAAGGGCATGCCAGTAGATTCTCTGGAAGTTAGAGCAAACAAACCAGTCTTGAGTGTACTAGCTGAAAATATACATAAATATAAAAAATATAGAAATAAACTTAATTTTTGAGCATATGAGCTTAGTTAATAAACGGCCAATGTGCTCATTATACTTTAACGGAACTTAAAATGCTAATTATAAAAAAAAAATGTTAATCATGACTGCTTTTGACAGCCCAAATTAAAACGTTTAATGTTTAATTTCGGCATTTCCCTTCTCATGCTATCCCTTTATTCAGCACTACATGGCAATTGGATTGTTATATTGTGGACATTGATAACATGTGCTTTTAGGGAGGCAATTTTCTTGCTTATTAAATGTTTGGCAGTGTCAAAACAAAATTCTCTGGAAATCAAATGTCTTATTAGAGTATGGTCTGACCATGCAATTGCTCATTGGGAATTACAGCCGATCCAGAGTGAACAGATACAAAAAAATAAAACACAAAAAGCTAATCTCTATGTGTTTGCCAGAAAGCAGCCTATGCTTTAAAACCAACAATTATATAAACTTTACTCAGCAATCATGTATTCTAACGCCAGCAAACAATACCAATGATTGAATTGACATTACAGTTGGTAAATCATAACGTTTCAGCTCAGGACCGTGTAATCAAACAGAACATCTAACAGCTTTGATTGTTTGGATTCGACAAAGATTTTCCATCGTAAATGTGACCAACGCCATTGAAAATTGCTGTGATCTGCTGAATATTCTTGGGGAAATGCAACCCCATCTCTTTTTTTTCTTTTTCTTTTTTTTTCTTCTTGACAATCTCCAATTCTAATTGATTTCGCTTCAAAGAGACAAGAAGCTTTAGCATAAATCCAGGAGATCAAAAAAAAGAGTGAAGCGCAGTCTAGACCCAAGGCCAGAGGTCTGTTCTTCTGTGCGACTGTGGTTAGCAGAAAACTAACTCTCATCAAAGATCATTCTCTAACTTTTAGAAGCCATGTTGCATGCGTTCTGCATAGTTTATCATATTTTATATATCTCATCTATGAGTTTTGTTTGCCTTTTGCTTTTCAGTTGATTTCATCTAGTTGGTTGCATGCATGATTTTTTAAATATACATATGAAGTTAGTATTTTAGGATGTTAATATAGTTAAAGCTCCCATTTGATAGTCGTTTTGTGGCCACACAGTAAAATGGATATGATCCTGCTTTGAATGTGCATAAATGTATTGATTATTCCCAACATTTTGATTGTCGTCTGTCAATGTAATCTATCTAAATATTTGCAGATTGATTGTTTAATGTAGTATCCCTAATGCCGATATTAATTATTGGTTTGTTTATTTGGAAATCCTGGAAATCTCGTTTTTTCCCTGCAGAGTTTAGCTGTGTCCGAAGTCAGTTCATGATTTAATTAGTATTAGGTACTTCTCGATGAAACCATGCCATAATGTCATGTCTAATGATCGAGAACAAATTCAAGTGAGCTCAGAGATAACCTAATGAATATTTAATGCTTATTTCTCGGCTGAAATTGGATGAGTTATTAAGCTTTAAACCATACCATAAGTTATAAATTATATTTATAAACGAAACTTTAAATTGCTCTTGTCAGACATCATTTTTTATACTTTTAACTGAATTATACATTTTTTTTATTAAATAGTTCCGCCAAAAATGATAATTTGTCATCCTTATGTTGTTCCAAACCAGGATTGCTTTGTGATGCATTAAAAAGAAATAAAAATTGGAGTAAATAAAAAAAGTTAATGGTAAATTTAATATAAATGGAAGATATTACACATAATTTTGAAGTAGACAATTCTTTCTTTCTTTCTTTCTTTCTTTCTTTCTTTCTTTCTTTCTTTCATTCTTTCTCAGTAATGTTCTGCATAGTTTTTAAACACTATAATTTTATGGAAAAAACAGACGAAATCTTCAAATATAAGAAAGTTGCACAATTTTGAAACAACATGAGGATAAAATGATGACAGGTGATTAATTTTGTGTAAACAAAATTTATTTGGAACCAAAACAAATGCATAAATAAATAAATAAGGAATGAATAATCAAATAAATAAATGCATAAATAAATAAATAAATGCATAAATAAATAAATAAATGCATAAATAAATAAATAATGAATGAATAATCAAATAAATAAATGCATAAATAAATAAATAAATAAATAAATAAATAAATGCATAAATAAATAAATAAATGCATAAATAAATAAATGCATAAATAAATAAATGAAAATACGTAAATATATAAATGCATAAAAAAAACGCGTAAATAAATGCATAAATGTGTAAATAAATGCATAAATAAATAAATAAATGCATAAATGCATAAATAAATAAATAAATAAATAAACAACTATTAAGTTGTCTTTGTAGATTTCAGATTTCAAACACAGACTAATAGTTACTAATCGAAGGCACCTAAAAACTTTATAATTTTTCTAACCTAATATACATAAGCTTAAGCTAAACTCTGCAGAAAACTAGATCTCTTGGAGACCGGTACAAGTGAATGCTAAAAATCCTTCATGCAGGATCATATCAAACAACCACAAAAACAATGACGCTCCTTTTGAGCTCATTCCAATTTCTCTTGGAGCCTATAAGATTTACTGTGTGTAACTTAGTGAGGCTCCTCCTGCTCCTACTGGCTCCACCCACTCAGGGTGTCACATGACCATGTTACTGCTTTTAACTGGTGTCACCCTTCTCCTACAGGTGACCCTGGTGCTGAGGAGTGGTCCCAGTGGAGCTCTTGCTCAGTTACATGCGGTCAAGGGTCGCAGGTGCGAACAAGAACATGTGTCTCACCTTACGGATCACACTGCAGCGGCCCTTTAAGAGAATCCAGGGTGTGCAATAACACTGCCCCCTGCCCAGGTAGTGTTAGTTGCAGACACTAGACTGTCCTTCCTCCATCTTTCAGGGCAATATAAAAACACAAGAGTAATTTGCTATCATTTGCTTTATATTACATTATTATGTCAGATGTACTGTTATTATTTATCTTTATGTCTGCTCTGATTTTTCCACTTGTGTATTTTAGTCATTCATCCTGTCATTTGAGTTTTGTTTTCTCATTCATTCTCCTGCTCTTTTCATGTGCTTCTTCTTGCCGATTTTTGACATCATTCCAGCACAAAGCGAAACGTGTTAGGAGAGTGTTTGTTGGTGTGTGCTAAAGAAAAAATGTAGAAGAAAGAAGGCTAATCTATCCCGCTGAGGCCAGGAGAGTGACCCGAATTACCCTCTTGTTTTAAAATCTTTAATTACCGGAGGTATCGACCTTTAATTCATCATTTTCTGAGGTGCCATCTTAATGGAGTTGCGCTCAACGATACTTCAACGCCATTGAACTTTCTGTCACTGGCTAACTGGATTTTTATTTCAAGTAAAAAAGGCTTGTTTTTCCCCCCTCTATCATCAAAATGCAGTTCAGCTCTTTTAGGACTTGGTATTGGTAAATTAATGCTGTTTACACGTTACCTCAGCAGCATTGAACTTATGCCACAAGCTAACTGGATTTTTATTTTAAGTAAAAGGGCACGAAAAGAGACTTGTTTTGTTTACATCATTAGCTCTAAAAATGGCAATTCAGCTGTTTTAAGACTTTTTAAATGGCTAAATCGATGTGCTTTACACCGTATTATAAATGTGCAGCTTTGCCTTGCACCTTGAAAAATATATAGACCTACCTCACCGACGCATATGCTAGTTATAAGTGTGTGTGTGGAAGTTATTGATGGTGAAATCATCATTTTAAACTCGGTTTGTAAGATAAATAGCGATCTTTGACCATACCGTAAATGTAACCAAAGCACTAAAACTGCTGTGAAATGTACATTTTTTGTTCGGCGTCAAGGGAAGGATTTATAAACGCTGCTAATTAACTTTGGTGAGCATAAATTTAAGTAACATTAATGGAGCTGCTTTGCATCCAAGATTAAAGATGTTTCACGTGCTCGCTGAAAAGTGCAGAATTTCTCAAAAATGCTAAAGCGTCTCGGATCAGGCAAACGCTAGGAGACACGTATAAATGACATAAGGCTGGACCACCAGCCCAGAGCTTAAGGGATTGAAAATAAGACCACCATGTTTCTCAAATGTTCAAATAAAACCATTTATTCTCCCTCAGGGCTAGCTTGGACAGCAGCCTAATTGAGCACAGCATTGCTTTTCTTTGGAGGGCAACCCTTATTTACATCATTTTACTGTATTATGCTGCAAAATAAAAGCATTAGGGTACGCGTTCTGTTCTAGAACAGAAGGCTTTCATGCTTATACATCCTTTATAGTTTCATATACTGTGTAGTCAGAGAGGAAATTCAAATAAAGACTCATCCAAGCTAATCCAAGTTCCCCTCTGGACATGTTTTAGGATGAATGAGATAGTGCTGGTTTTAGGAGAGATTGAAATATGTGATATACTGTTGTATTGTTAAAGACAAGTGACGTTTCATTCCAGTCCAGTGGTTCTTAACTGATTTTTGCTTCATAACCTTACTGGGTGGCAACCCAATACAGCACATGTGTTAAAAAGCCAGTTACTGGAGGGCCGCAGCTCTGCTGCTCTGTATGCAGAGCTGCGGCCCTCCAGGAACTGGCTTTTAAATACAATTATTTGCAATACAGCATATAAAGTAAAACATTTTGCAGTATAAAATTAAAATAGATTAATATATGCAGCTGAATAGAAAAATTGCATTAGTTTTATTTTTGGTTTTCATTGATCTATGAAAGTCTTACATTACCACAAAGGGTTTATTTATTTATTCATAAAAATACAGTAAAACAGTTTTCTATTATTGTTTTCTACTGGTGCTTAAGTAACATTTATTGCCAGTAATATATATATATATATATATATATATATATATATATATATAGATAGATAGATAGATAGATAGATAGATAGATTAGGCTGATGAAAATATACAGTTGAAGTCAGAATTATTAGCCCCCCTTTTAACTTTTTTTCCTTTTACCAATATTTCCCAAATGATGTGTAACAGAGCACTTAAATGTTCACAGTATTTCCGATAATATATTTTCTTATGGAGAAAGTCTTATTTATTTTATTTCGGCTAGAATAACATAGATTTAAAAAAAAATCCTCTCTCTGTTAAACAGTAAATAGGGAAAAAAAATTAACAGGGAGGCTAATTATTCAGGGGCCAAGTAATTCTGACTTCAACTGTGTGTGTGTGTGTGCGTGTGTGTATGTATGTGTATATATATGTGTGTGTATATATATATATATATATATATATATATATATATATATATATATATATATATGTGTGTATATATATATATATATATATATATATATATATATATATATATATATATATATATATATATATATATGTGTGTATATATATATATATATATATATATATATATATATATATATATATATATATGTATATGTATATGTATATATATATATATATATATATATATATATATATATATATATATATATATATGTATATATATGTATATATATATATATATATATATATACATATATATATATAATTAATAAATATAAGCTTAATTTATAGTGCAATAATATTTTACAATTGTACTATATGTACTGTATTTTTGATTAAATAAATGCAGCCTTGGTGAGCAGGAGAAGCTCATTTTAAAACATTTAAAAATCATACTGACCCCAAACTTTTGACCGGTACTTTATATTTATTTATTTATTTATTTATTTATTTATTTATTTATTTATTTATTTATTTATTTATTTATTTATTTATTTTTTTTTTTAAAGTGAAAGCATTTGAATGGTTGTAAAAACTAGCCTCAAATAAATTTGTTACACTGTATAGATGATTATTCACACTTTAATATTTGTGTTATTTTACAACCTATTTTTTCCTTCAACCCTTCAATTAAATGCCACTTGTCGACTCCATCTTTATGTCTTTAAATACAAGACAAAAGAACAACAAAGACGCCATTTGGCACCATCACTTTTCATCTCTTCTAGATGGGCGTCCAACAGCAAATAAAAAGCTTCCTGTTAATGGTGAAGTCATTGAGCTGTTTTTTTTTTTTTTTTTTTTTACGAAGGCCAGCTTTCCATGAGTGCTTCAACGAGAGTTTGTTTTTAATTAATGCTCTTTGAGTGGGATTGGAGTTTTCATTATACAGTAAGAGCATTAGAGAGGGGGATTTGACGTTTGGAGGGGATGCGGTGCCCAGCAGTCTTGACACTGATGACTGGATTAAGCCCCAGTAAGTGCGCGCGCAGAACACACACCTGGGACTTTCTAAGTATGCTAAGAGAAGCGAGACGAATTGGGCATGGCTGCGGCAGACCTCCCGGCGTGTCTTTCATCACGCAAAAGACAAAAGAATGTCATCAGCCGCGGCGCTCAGGATGGGGGTGGAGTGGTGTGGGACTGGGAAAGGTAAATTGTAAAGAAAAGGGGAAATGATGCAGTTGTTTTGATTCATTGCGGCTGTGTAGCAGCTGTTGATAAACAGGCTCGCTGAGCAGCCATAGAGTCGGTGCTGGAGGTGTTTCACTGCTGCATTTGAATGAGGCTGTGTGTGGGTGTTTGTGTATGTGTGTGTCGTCAGCGGTGTGGATGTGTCTTAACTCTTGTCCTCTGTTGGCAGTGCACGGTTCGTGGGAAGAGTGGTCTCCTTGGAGCCTGTGCTCTTTCACCTGTGGTCGGGGTCATCGCACCCGCACTCGGATCTGCACTCCGCCACAGCATGGAGGGAGAGCTTGTGATGGACCCGAGACCCAAAGCAAACTCTGCAACATTGCCCTCTGTCCAGGTCTGTCTGCTTTAGACTCGCTTATTCACCGGCCTGTTCTCACATCATCTCATCGATGCTCTTCTACTCTGTTGTCTCCTTTTCTCCTCCTTGTCTCTATAAGCTTGAATGATCTTTGTCTCATCTCTTCTCACCAAATCTTCTCATGTTGTCTCTTCTGGAATAAAAAAAGAAGAAAAAAACAATGAAGCAGAGGAAAAGAAGAAACTAAATGATGATTTAAGAAGAAAAGGCAATAAGAAAAGGAACAGAAGTGAAGAGGAGAGACAAGACGTGACAAGATCACATGAGAAAAGACAAGATTAGATGAGGAAGGACAAAAAAAAGTGAGACAAAATGAGATGATTAGAAGAGAATAAAAGAGACGACAAGAGGAGAAAAGTAGACAACAGAGGAGAAAAGCATCATTAAATCATCAGTAAATATTTTCTCCTGTTGTCTCTCTTTGACTTTTGTCAGTTCTATTCCAATCTTATCTAATTGTGTCTCATCTTGTCTCTCTTATTCTCATCTAATCTTGTGTCCTCTCTTCTCATATTGTCTTCTCTCGTCTCTTTTGTGTTTTTGTATCTATTGTCTGCTTTTATCCTCTTGTCTTCTCTTTTATTATCATCTTGTCTCATCTAATGTGATATTGTGACGTCTATTTTCTTCTGCTTCTTTTCTTATTTCCTTTTCTTCTTAAATCATCATTTAATCTACTCTTGTCTCATCTTGTCTCTTTTGTACTCATCTAATCTTGTCTCTTTTGTTCTCATCTTATCTTGTCTCCTCTCTTCTGATATTGTCTTGTCTCATCTCTTCTGTGCTTTTCTCTTCTTGTCTTCTCATTTATTTTCATCTAATCATCTCATCTTGTCTCTTCAAATCTTGTCCATCTCGTGAAATCTTGTCTCTTCTCTTCTCTTCTATTCTCTTCTTCTCTTTTGCTTCTTTTCTTATCTCATTTTCTTCTCGAATCATCGTTTAATCTCTTCTCATCTTGACTAATATTGTCTCATTTTTATCTCTTCATTGTTTTTTGATGTTTGTCTTTACTCTTCCCGCCAAAACATGTCTCATTTGTCTCTTCTTTTCTGTACTTTTCTCCTCTGTTCTCTTTTTGACTTCTGTCTGTTCTATTTCTATCTCATCTAATCTTGTCTCATTTCATCTTCTCTATTCTCATCTAATCTTCTCTCCTCTTGTCTTGTCTTTTATTCTCATCTATACATGTCATTTGTCTCATCAAATCTTGTCTCATCTTATGTGATCTTTTCACATCTTGTCTCTTCTCTTTTTCTTCTTATCTTATCTCCCTTTCTTCTTGAATCATCATTTAATTTCGTCTTATCTCATCATATCTCATATTGTCTCATTTGTTTCTTCTTTTCATTGTTTTTTCATGCTTTGTCTCTTCTTTTCTACTTTTCTCCTCTGTTTTCTGTCTTTGACTTTTGTCAGTTCTATCACAATCTCATTCAATCTTGTCTCACTTTATCTCTTCTATTCTCATCTTACATTGTGTCCTCTCTTCTCAAGATGTCTCATTTCATCTCATCTATTCTGTGCTTCTCTTCTCTGATGTCTACTTTTCTCCTCTTATCTTTTGTTATTCTCCTCTAATTATCTAATTTGGTCTCATCTTTGTCTCATATTATCTCCTCTTTTCTTTCTGACCTCATCTAATATTGTCTTTTCTCGTGTCATCTTGTCTCATTTCTTCTTCTCTTCACTGATTTTTCCTAATTTTGTCTCCGTTTCTAGTGGGTTTACCTTTCCTTCTGTCTCTTTTATTCTCATCACATCTCCCTTTCTCTTATTTTCTCTCTCTCTTCTACTCTCCTCTTTGTTGTGCTTTTTTCCATGTTGTCTACATTTCTCATTTTGTCTCTCCTTTTCTTTTATTGTTATCTAATCATCTCATTTCGTCTCATTTGTTTCTTCTTTTCATTGCTTTTTTATGCTTCTGTTCTGTACTTTTCTCCTCTGTTTTCTCTCTTTGACCTTTGTCAGTTCTACCACAATCTCATCTAATCTTGTCTCACCTCATCTCTTCTATTCTCATCTGATATTATGTCCTCTCTTCTCAAATCATCTAATTTCATCTCATCTATTGTCTACTTTTCTCCTCGTGTCTTTTCTGTTATTCTCAATAAATCATCTAATTTGGTCTCATCTTTGTCTCATTTTGTCTCCTCTTTTCTTTTCTAACCTCATCTAATATTGTCTCTTCTCATGTCATCTTGTCTCATTTCCTTTTCTCTTCATTGCCTTTTTCATGCTTTCTGTCTCCTTTTCTAGTGTTGTCTTACCTGTTCTTCTGTCTCTTCAATTCTCATCACATCTCCCTTTCTCTTATTTTTCTCTTTCTCTTCTACTCTCCTCTTTGCTGTGCTTTTTTCCATACTGTCTACATTTCTCATGTTGTCTCTCCTTTTCTTTTATTTTTATCTAATCATCTCATTTTGTCTCATTTCGTCCATTTGTTTCTTCTTTTCATTGCTTTTTCATGCTTCTGTTCTGTACTTTTCTCCTCTGTTTTCTCTCTTTGACCTTTGTCAGTTCTACCACAATCTCATCTAATCTTGTCTCACCTCATCTCTTCTATTCTCATCTGATATTATGTCCTCTCTTCTCAAATCGTCTCATTTCATCTCATCTATTGTCTACTTTTCTCATCTTGTCTCTCCTTTTCTTCTATTGTTATCTAATCATCTCATTTGGTCTCATCCTGTCTCCTCTTTTCTTATCTTCATTGCTTTTTTCATGCTTTCCATCTCCTTTTCTTGTGGTTTTACCTTTTCTTTTCTTTTATTCTCATCACATCTCCCCTTCTTTTAATTTGTCTTTCTCTTCTACTCTCCTTTTTCTTTTCTTCCATTGTTATCTAATCATCTCATTTGGTCTCACCTTGTCTCATGTTTTCTTGTCTCATCGTACGTCATCTTGTCACGTCTCGTCTCTTCTCCTCTGTTTTCTTCTTTTCTCACTTCTCATTTTTTCTCATCTCTTCTCATCTCATTTCATTCAGTCTCATCTCTTTTTATTTCATTTATTTTCATTTCATTTTATTTCATTCTCTTTTTTATTTTCTTGTCTCATTCTTTCTTATTTGTCTTTATCTAGTCTTGTCTCATCGTATATCATCTTTTCACGTCTTGTCTCTTCTCTTCTGTTTTCTTATTTTCTCACATCTCCTTTTTTCTCATCTCATCTCATTTTGTCTAATCTCTTTTTATTTCATCTTGTCTCCTTTTTTGCTTATCTCCATTGCTGTTTTTCTTACTTTTTTATTAGCATTTCTAGACTTCTTTCTCTTTTATTCTCATCCCATTTCCCCTTTCCTCATATTGTTTCTCTCTTCTACTTTTCTCAATGCTTTGCTTTTTCCAT
Source organism: Danio aesculapii (assembly GCF_903798145.1). NCBI lineage: Eukaryota > Metazoa > Chordata > Actinopteri > Cypriniformes > Danionidae > Danio > Danio aesculapii. The sequence goes on along the minus strand of NC_079447.1, from coordinate 14,941,214 downwards.
GATGGCTACTTTTCTCCCCCATCTCATTTCATTTTGTCCTGTCTCTTCCCATCACCCTCTTGTCTTGTTTTCTTCTTTTATCTCTCCCTTTTGTCTTGTCTTTTATTGTCTCTTATTTTCTCCTCCTTTTCTCCTTTTATATCTTCTCCTCTATTCTTATCTCATCTCCTTATTTGGTCCTTTCTCATCTTGTCTTGCCCAATCTCACCTCTCTTCTCTTTTCTACTGAGTCATTCTCTCTCCCTCTCTCTTTTCCTGACCCAATGCCTTCCGATGTCCCTCGAGCCTTTTTGCTTTTCTAGCCGTTCTCTAACCGTAATCAATTTTGTTGTAAATTGAAGACCACTCCACTAATTTGGATGCGGTTGTGAGCCACCGTCCTCCGAGAATGATTTGGTGGAATTAGGCCTGACATGGAAGCCCCTCAATGTTTGATCCCGTCTATAAAGAATCAAAGCTCATCTCACATGGAGGTGACTCTGGGGAGCAAGCAGCAGCTGCCAGCTCTGGAACATTACAGGATCAATTACGGCATAGTTTATTACGTAGGACAGAGAAGAAATGGATGCGCTCGCAAGGCTTCTTGGCATGTTGCAAGCAGCCACGTGAAAATAAAACCTGCAAGGTTGAGAGAAACACGTTTTTTCAGGTTCAACCTTGCATTGAGCAAGTTAAAGAAAGAAATAAAAAAACACACAATTGCTAGTGAATGATAGCCACTTCAAATACAGTGAGTTTTTATACACTGCTAGGTAAGTAACTGTAACAGATTAGCTTTGTTGGTCTCATCTCGCTTTAAAAAGCCTCATCCCATTCAGCAAAAATAAGCAATTAGCCTCTCTTTGCACCTCTGTTTTGTGTTTCGTAGCATCAGCTTTCACTGTTGCCAAATTCTGCTGTGCATATTTTGGTCCAAGGCTTTTTTTTTAAGTTGACCTGTGAGGAAAACAAAGAGTAAAACTTGCTTCTGGATGACAATCGAATGCATCGGAAGTCTAGAATATTCAGTACAAAAGTAGCTTTTACTGGGTCATGTTGGCTAGTTAGTGAGCTATCTAAGGCACTCAGGCAGTATTATTACCTCTTTCCCCGGGGCTAATGGGGTTATTCAGGCTGACAGTAGCCCTAATTCCAAATGTATGGTATTTTTTTTCTCTCTTTTTCTTGCTCTCTCTCTCTCTCTCTCTCTCTCTCTCTCTGTTTCATATATCATTTTTGTCCTGATCCTGATTGCATTCTAAATGAAGTCCTGTTCTTGTGTTGTGAAAATTGTGAATATTTCAATACTAGCTGAAATTAAATAAAAGCAAACATTCAGAATATGAGAATGTTAACCTTGTAAGGTGAGGATTCTATTCCAAAAAGAATTCCAAATATGAGTAGATTATTGCATTTTATGGTAAAAATATGAACGGTTCTTTCCTGTGCAATTGCAGGACATTGCTGCGTGATTTCTAAGACATTTTTTAACATGCTGTTGCTATGAGGTTGCGCTATGAGCCCATTTGATTGTCAAAAATCACAAGTAGCATACTGTTGCATAAAAGTGTAATTTCACCTAATTTTTTCTTTTACTCTCTCCACATCCAGCAAACTTGCCAATCAATGGCATCATTGTTGGTCATTGAAATTAAATGCAACAGTGAAATACAGCCATTTTAGTATGTCTTGCATTAAATTACTATTTCAATCTTTCTACTTTTAAATGTTATATTAATGTCATTATTCGTGAAGCTTACTAGCATTTTCTTTGAAAACATTGTTTCACCAAACCTTTTTTTTTTCTCAACAAGAAAAGCAGCACTATATATTTTTCTAACGTTTACATTAATTCTTATGGCATTGTATCAGTTCATGCATTTCCTGGAAATCCATTACCTTGGAGTTGCAAGAGACTGTTTAAACAGCTGTTATATTAGTATCCCATATTAAATCCGATATTTACCAATATATGCAAATTAAACATGACATACAAGTTCATATTTGGGCTTCCATGTATAAAATATATGCCAAATATGCCACATATATTTAAAAATATTACAAAAATGTCTGTTTACATACAGTATATATTTATTTGTAACCATTGGAATTACAAATATGTACATAATATGTACATATATGTTTAAATACTTGAGCTATAATTTTATATTTGGGTTTCCATAAATAAAATATATGCCATATTTGCAACATATACTTAAAAATATTACAAAAATGTCTGTTTATATACAGTACAGTATATTTATTTTTAACCAACGAAATTACAAATGCGTACTGTTGAAGTCAGAATTATTAGCCCCCAATTTCTGTTTAACAGAGAGAAGATTTCTTCAACACATTTCTAAACATAATAGTTTTAATAACTCATTTCTAATAACTGATTTATTTTATCTTTGCCATGATGACAGTAAATAATATTTACTAGATATTTTTCAAGACACTTCTATACAGCTTAAAGTGACATGTAAAGGCTTAACTAGGTTAATTAAGTTAACCAGGCCGGTTAGGGTAATTAGACCCTTTCTATAACGTTATTTGTATAAAGTTATTGTATAACAATGGTTTGTTTTGTAGACTATTGAAAAAAATATAGCTTAAAGGGGCTAATAATTTTAACCTTAAAATCTTTTTAAAAAATTAAAACTACTTTTATTCTAGCTGAAATAAAACCAAATAAGATTTTCTCCAGAATAAAAAATATTATCAGACATACTGTGAAAATTTCCTTGATCTGTTAAACATCATTTGGGAAATATTTAAAAAAGAAAAAAAAAACATTCAAAGGGGGCTGATAATTCTGACTTCAACTGTATATATATATATATATATATATATATATATATATATATATATATATATATATATATATATATATATATATATATATATATATATATATATATATATATATGCTCAAATATTTTTGCTATAATTTTATATGTGTGTTCATATATGGCCATATATAAAAACATATCAACATATATATGATTCCATTGTTCAAAAAACCTAAAGATCTGTTTAAATGAAAATTTTTGAATATTTTGAAATATGTTTCACATTTGGGCTTCCATATATAAAATAAATGGCATATATGCAACATATATTAAAAATGATTATAAACATGTATGTTTACATACAACATATTTATTTTTCAACCATTGGAATTACAAATATGTACATATATGTTTAAATATCTGAGCTATAATTTAAAATGTGTTCAAATATGACCATATATAAACACATTCTGTGGTAGGAGGGTTGACTCGTACATCTGTCTAGCTCGTCGCCATGTTAGAACCCTTATGAACACATTCATTCATTCACTTCCCTTCGGCTTAGTTCCTTATTTATTAGGGGTCCCCACAGCGGAATGAACCACCAGCTATTACGGCATATGTTTTATGCTGCAGATGCCCCTCCAACCATTGGAATTACAAATATGGACACATATATGTTCAAATATTTGAGCTATAATTTTAAATATGTGTTCATATATAGCCGTATATGAACAAAGATGAATATATAAATATATATGATTCCAATGGTAGAAAAAATATGTAAATGACAATTTTTGCAATATTTTGAAATATATGTTTTAAATATGACATATTTGTTATATATGTCAGATATGCATTTCCATATATCAAATTTCTCTAACCAAATAAACAAATTGCAATTCCCGTTTGTGCCACTTGTGCTACAGAAATGGCACAGTTCCCCATTTTTATTATTTCATAAATATGGTAGCCAATTTATTCAGAAGATGCTGCACTTCCCAACCCCAGTTTGTGCAAACTTTCTGTTTTCTCTGCTCTGTTTTCTCTCCTCCATTTGGGCTGGTGTTTTTCGTGTTCTGCATGGGTGCTCACAGTGGACGGGCAGTGGCAGGAGTGGAGCGCGTGGAGCGATTGTTCAGTGACCTGTGCCAACGGGACACAGCAGAGGAAGAGGCAGTGCTCAGCGGCTGCTCATGGAGGATCAGAGTGCAGAGGACACTGGGCCGAGAGCAGAGAGTGTTCAAACCCAGAGTGCACAGGTAAGGTGCACGCTTCCTTCTTAGCAGCTCAAATAGCAGTCTTGGTGTATAATAGGCTATACTGTATGCACAGCAAGTGTTTTTCAGCCATCAATAAACTTCTGGTGAAAGGTTGATGTGACTATTTTCAATTGACAGCATTGATAATGTATTTTAATTCCAATATAATCAGTTAAATAGACTTAAGGCCGTTTAAATGCAAGTGCCATTGGAAGTGCAGAAACTCTAATGAAAATACTGTGGTAAAATAAATTTCCATATTTGAAAGACATGGTTTGAAATAGGGTTGGGTCGATAGACGATCACGATGCTGAGCCGGCATCACGATCCTCGGCCCCCGTTGCAGCAGCAACCCCCTCGCAAAAAATACACACTATACTAATATGTCTTAGTTTTAAAATTGGATTTTAGAACGAGAATAATCTACGCCCACAATGGCGTTTCATCTAGCTTTTCTGAAAAGCCCTCCTTCCACACTATACCGCTGAAAATGCACATCACGTGACCATACACATACATTCATGCAGCGTATACACGCGCCTGAGCTCCAGCAGTCAGCGGGTGCTTTGAGCACAGAACCCCAGAGAGCAGTGCACGTCAGACAGTTTATCAAGGATGTACCATTGACTCGCGTCTCACTATAGTTGTTAAACGTAATATTTAATTAATCTTGTCTGTTGTATAGTTTTTTACATGGGAAATACATTTTGTTTAGCTTTACGGTCGCATAAATGTGCCTACATAGCATTATCATAAGACATATTTAAATAAGTGTATCGCTCGCATACACACAGCCCACTTACCTCAGTTGCAGACTACAAAAATGAGGCGTGAGGGACAGGTCTATATGCCTGCAAGTTCCGTCACGGACACAGAACAACATTCAGTATTTTTCTTTTGTCATGAAGTACAGCAAAAAGCAGCCCATACAGTCACATATGCTATACATTTTAAGCAGGAGTGTAAATATTGCAGTTATGACATAGAGTTAAATGTGTTCAGATGAAGAACAAAACGTTGAAAAATCTATTGATCGTGTTACAATGTTAATATTTATGTACTTTTTTACACATTTATTCACACGTTTGAATTACTGAGAGCAGGAAAGAGACAGGCTGCACTGGTAAGCTGTATCTGCATAATATCATTTAATTAAAATAAACAACCAACAAATTAATGTCTTGACAGTCTTTACAACTGAAGGCATTATCTACACACAATATGAGTCCCCAATTAGAAAAATACTACAAGCTATAAATACTATTCATGAAAATACTTAAATAACAGACAAATCCAAATGCCCAATGCAAGCAAGCTCTGCGTTCCAGACCAGTTGACCTCAATGCCGGATAATGTTTCCAACACGGTCTGTAGTCCCATTTAGCAACTTAATAGCAACTGTGTTTTTAAAGAAGCGTAACCGATTTAAAAAATCAAGAGTGTGATGTAACTGATGTCGTAGTGTTTTATGTCGTAGAAAAAAGTGTAAAAATATCTTGAGTTTGTGTTGCCACAAACTTTATATAAGCAATTTAACTGGAATCCCATTGAAAAAAAAAACCCATTAACTTTGGGACGAGGGAACCGGAACTGCTAAAATACTAAATCGCTTCCAGGTTCTTGTATACAAATTGATGTCTCCACTCTTTAAGTTGCTGAAATAAGCACAAATGTCAGGGCATGTCAAAACATTTTAGAGGCCCCAAAATCACCTCAGAACCCAAAGGGTTAATAATATGCATTGCTAAAAACTTAATTTGGACATATTTAATGTCGATTTCTTAATATTTATATATATTTTTAACTCCTCAGATTCCAGATTTTCATATAATATAATATAATATAATATAATATAATATAATATAATATAATATAATATAATATAATATAATATAATATAATATAATATAATATAACAATATAATACAATATAATATAATATAATATAATATAATACAATATAATATAATATAATATAATATAATATAATATAATATAATATAACAATATAATACAATATAATATAATATAATATAATATAATACAATATAATATAATATAATATAATATAATATAATATAATATAATATAATATAATATAACAATATAATACAATATAATACAATATAATATAATATAATAAAATAATACAATGCAATATAATATTATAATAATACAATACAATACAATACAATATAATAATATAATATAATGTAATAGCATGGTGTAATATAATATAATAATACAATATAATATAATATAATATAATATAATATAATATAATATAATATAATATAATATAATATAATATAATATAATATAATATATTTTATTCATTCATTCATTCATTTTCTTTTCGGCTTAGTCCCTTTATTAATCTGGGGTCGCCACAGCGGATTGAACCGCTAACTTATCCAGCATATGTTTTACGCAGTGGATGCCCTTCCAGCTGCAACCCGTCTCTGGAAAACATCCATACACACTCATACACTACAGACAATTTAGCCTACCCAATTCACCTGTACTACATGTCTTTGGACATGTGGGGGAAACCGGAGCACCTGGAGGAAACCCACGCGAACACGGGGAGAACATGCAAACTCCACACAGAAGAGCCAACTGACCCAGCCGAGGCTCAAACCATCGACCTTCTTGCTGTGAGGCGAACCTACTGCGCCACTGCGTCACCCTATAATATGACATGATATGATATAATATTATATATATATATTAATATTATATATTATAAATAACCCTTGGAGGTTATATAATATTAGATACTGCTATATATATATATATATATATATATATATATATATATATATATATATATATATATATATATATATATATATAGCATTATCTAATATTATATAACCTTCAAGGCGCTTAAGTGTCCACATACATGGACAGCACATTTTAGCTTTTAAGTGGCTATTTAAAATACTTTGAATGTTTTATATTTTGTGACAGACATACAGTGTCATCCTGTAACTGTTTTGCAGCATATGAAATGTCCCAAACCCTATTATTAACTGTACAAAAAGAGAAAAAAATTGTTTTTACTCTAAGTTAAAAAAATGTCTTTGTTAAATATGCATTAAAAAAAATCAGGAAAAAGTGTTTTATGTAAATTCGGACCACGAGTCCACATACTGTATATGGACATAATTTTTCTCTAAAAGTACATCATATCAAACGATGATACTTAGGTTTTTATTCTAATTAGATTCTAATAAGCCTAAATAGCAAAGAGAAATAAAAACTGCATGTAAAAAAACACCTTGCGCCTTAATACATTCGAGCTTTAATACAGAGAAAAGTCTCTAAAACTTTGATGGATTTCATGGAGCATTTAAGACGCATTGATTTTAACCCCAGGCTAACGATGACATCATGTGAGCAGTCGAGAGCTCGGTTAGTCAGGTGTGTGTGAGTTCTGCATGTCAGTCTGTGTTTATAAACCATGATGGAGGGTCTCGTATAAGAGTGTATACTCGGTGCGCCTGCCAGGTCCTCCTTTTAAACACACAGGGGCTCCTCAGCATGACGCTTGTAAGCTGTAAGACGCTTCATGATAACAGAGTCTGGGTGGGTTTGAAGCTGCTTACGGGGGGTGGGGGGTGGGGGGGGACATGCTGCGTTGTAGCATCAAAGATAAAATGGAAGATGATTTGTTTATCATGTGCTCAACCGCAGCACATGAAAAATGTATGCTACATTAATATTTATTATTTTTAGAGTCTGAAATATCTATATGTTACTTTTGCGTTTGTTTGTTTTTTGTGTTCTGCATTTAAAATGTACATCTGACAGGATGACGATGGCATCATTGTGAACTGTACATGTTGTTTGTTAAACTGCGGTGTGGTGCTGTTTTTGATGTGTTTGAACAAATTTGTATTTTAGTTTGAATCCTTTTAGTACATCAAGATAAAAAATATACACATTAAAATAAAATTGGGAAAAAGATTAATATCGATCAATCGTATCCAAAAATAAAAGTTTGTTTGGACGTTACGTGTGTTAGTGTAAACATAACTTTGTGAATTTAGTGGCTAATTCATATGAATTTGTACAATTTCATTCATACAATTTAGTAAGATTTGCTTTTCCCCTAATGACGGTTGGGTTTAGGGACAGGGTTGGGTGTCATGCCTTCTTTTTAAAATCGTACATTTTCATATGACTGAACTTGTACAAATTCTTACGAATTAGCCACTAAACGGTTACATAGATATTTACATTTATATTTCATTTGTATCATATATACATATATTTATATCTTAATATAAATAAGGATTTTCTCAAAAATATGCATGTGTGTGTATATATTTACATAATACATATACATATATTATATGTCAAAACATTTCTTTTTGATGTGATTAATTACAATGATTTTTTTGCCCAGCACTAAAAATATGATTTCCTTGTCAACAAGCTGAAATAAGTTAAATGTTTTATGTTTTATTTTTTCAGTTAAATTATTTGTAATAAACATGCTTTTATTTCTTTGTTAACTACTATTTAATAAAATCATGGTGCAATTAGAATTTTGAGAAATTGTGGGAGGGGTCTCAAATTGAAAAAAATTAAATAAAATGGTTGACGTGGTATACATATATATATATACATACATATATATATATATATATATATATATATATATATATATATATATATATATATATATATATATATATATATATATATATATATATATATATATAAAGGGAGATGCAGTGGCGCATGAGATAGTAGCCTCATAGCAAGAAGGTCGCTAGTTTGAGTCTTGGCCGGGTCAGTTAACGTTTTTTTGTGTGAAGTTTGCACGTTCTACCTGAGTTTACTCTGGGGGCTCCGGTTTCCCCCACAGTCCAAAGGCATGCGGTACAGGTGAATTGGGAAGGCTAAATTGTCCGTAGTGTATTAGTGTGAGTAAGTGTGTATGGATGTTTCCCAGAGATGGGTTGCAGCTGGAAGGGTATCCGCTGTGTAAAACATGTGCTGGATAACTTGCCGGTTTATTCCGCTGTGGCAACCCCGGATTAATAAAGGATATATGTGAAGATATATGATACAAATATGAAAACAAAAATCTAATAAAATCAAATTGCACATGATGACAAAAATGTAAGTTCAGCAAGTTTCATGGTTATGATTTTATTAATTAAATCAGGAGCAAATTCTGCCTAAGTTCCAATTTTATTAAATATCATTTCAGTACATCAATATGCAAAAAACAAACTAAGCTAAAATAAGATTTCCTTGTCAACAAGCTGAAATAAGTTATAAGTTGAAATATTGTTTTTTGTTTTTTTGTTTTCTAATGTTTAGAAAGTTTTTGTTAACTATGATCATATGGTACAATTGAAATGTTGAGGGAAAAAATCTTAAATCTTAATTAAAAAAATTATCATATTTAGTTTACATTTAAATGTAAATTTATTTACTATATATCTGATATAAAAATGAAAACAAAAATATAATATAAAAACAAAGTGCTCATAAAGACAAATATCAGAAGAATATTATTATTTTATGAATTAAATCAAAAGCAAATTATCTCAGAACACTTAATAAATTACTAAAACCATTCGATGTACATAAAAAAATACTGCTGAAATTCTACATTTAATATGTACTTTTCTTCTAATATTTTTAACTTGAATGTTTATAAAAGTAACTGAACCGTTTTTAATTGAGACACAATTTTTTAAAAAATTTTTTTAATTTTTAAAAAAAAATTTATTTAATTTTTGAGACACAAATTCTGCCTTTATAATTATTTACATATTTAAATAGAATCATATTCAGCATTCAAAATGTAGTGATTTTGGCATTGCACTGTGATATTTAAAGGGATAATTAACTCAAAAATGTTAATTTTGCCATCATATACTCATTATTCGACACTTTTTAAATTTATTTCTATAACACAAAATGTTAAAGAATTTACTAAAGAAACAGGTTTGGAACCACTTGAGTGTGAGTAAACAGAACAAATTTTTTGGGGTGAACTATCTCTTAAAATTTCTAGTTGTATAACTTATGTATTTATTTAACCACAATATTGCATAGTGACAAAACAGTAACAAATGAAACTATTCACAATGTTTATTATTACGATGGAAATGGACATTCATATTGTAATCACTGTTCTTACTGTAAAGCTGAAGGTCATCTAAATGGAAGCCCTTACATTAATAGTAATGATGATGAATATTTTGCCTTTGACTGCTAGAATATTTATTTCCTTGAATGCTTGTACAAGTTGGCATATTGTAACTCGACTGTTTGACACGTTTATTGAAGCGCCTTGATTAAAGGCTTTTATATGAAGCTGCGTAGAGGTCAAATGCTGTTCCTCCCGCTGCTTTTATACAGGTTTGACCATATTTATTGATTTCAGAGTAACATTCCAGCGAGCCTCCACATAGTCTAAATGTTAATGTAAATGTGTCCTTGAGCACAAGGTACATTCAGCACAGGTGAATGCTGGTCTACAGGTGAACATGCCCTCGCTCACATATGATTTATAGCACGGCTGGGAGCAACATCTGTCTTTTTTTTTCTCACTTTTCCCTTTTCCAATGCCAAGAACCAATATTTTACTCCATTCATTAGATGCTCATAAAACATCCCGAAGCCCTTTTAAAACTTTACCATAAAATGTGTTTCAGGACTGGCAAAGCGAGGGAAATTATTATCCGAGTTGTAGGGCAACCGAGCGCTCGTAAAACACAGACAAATATCTGCTCATTGCGAGTGTGCCGCTAATGATTTTATTAATTAAACCAGGAGCGAATTCTGCCAAACGGTGGGTTTTAACTGCATCCCTGGTCTCCGGAGCATTTCAACATGACATGGAACGGGATGCTTTTTAATGCAGCAAACTTTTTTAATGCAAACGCATGAGTTTTATAATGTTCTGCGCTGTAATTCTTCAGCTTTCATGGAATACGGTTGGAAAAACTTTCAAGGGTGTTCATTCACATGAAGCTTCAATGTCATTATCGAGCTCGAGAGGTGGACTGTGAGAGATGATGAGCAGAATAAGATGATATCTTCTTGGCTCGTGATGCAGGCCGAAATCATAAATCATAAATCTTGTTTGTTCATTTGGCCGGAGGAAAACTGGGCCTCTGACTGAGCCCGCTTTCCCTCAAGGTTGTTATTTATTTATTTATTTTCACTCCATTTTTGTCACCTGATGAGCTGCTTGCCACTGCCACCTTCGGCTTGCATAGTTGGAGTTTATGACACTTAGCTTTCAGTTATTCTATCAGACAGACTTCACTGAATTGAGCTGCATATGACGCTGTTGTCTCTGTAGCGCAGTTTTATGCCGTAATTTTTTTAAAATAATTTCGCCACATCAACGTTTATTAAAAACATAGAAAACTGCCTTATCGTTTATTCTCCCTCATGTGGTTTTAAATTTGGTCCGTCTATGCCTACTGTACTGTATATAGATATATTTTTTTTTAATTAGATAAAATGGTAACACTTTATTTTGATGGTCCTATTGCACAACTACATGCCAATTACTTCTCAATTGATTATTAGACTGTCTGCTTAATATCTGTTGATACTGCTCCTTTAACAGACATTTAACTGACTATAAGAAACTTTGCAAGTACATGTCAGCTTACACTAACCCAAACCCCAACCCAAACCCTAACAGTCTACTTATAATCTATTGAGAATTAGTTGACATGTAGATGCAATGTCACTTAAATTCAACAACATACGTTAAAGGGACCATCAAAAAAAATGAAACCAGTAAAATAAAAAATAAATGACAATAAAATGTCTAAAATATAACATTAATATTATTATTAAATGATCACATTTGGACTCCTGGCATTCAGTAGAAATCAGCACTCCTGTGATATTGCACTTACTGCTAGTGTGACTGATATGGGGCATTTACTGTATGCCTTAAAACCGCATTCTATAGGCTCCAACAACTTCTATAGTTGTTGGGCTGCATGATATGAATCCCCAGGGTTTTTAGGGTAATGGGAAACCTGGAAAAGTCATGGAATTTTGACATGGCATTTTCCTTGAAAAGTTTTGGAAAAACTATAAAGTTTCAGAAACGTCATGGATTTGTTTACAAAAATCTTTATAGTTGAATATATTTTAAGGTGAAATTTCTTATAAAGTATTTTCTGCATGGGGTAGCAGTTTCAGCTTCTCTCCTGCTTCACTCTCTTTCATTGTAATTGAGGGAACATTTTGAGTGCCACGTTTTAGTGCGCTGTTTTATACTTAAACAGTTTATGTTTAAGTTTATCCCTAAACTGAATTTTGACAAATGTTTCAAGGCAGAGATCATAGCCTAATATAATCATTATTACGTTTAATTGGTAACCTAACGAAATCACTGGCTTTTGGTTTCACTTCAACAAGTGTTACATTTTACCAAAGAGGGCGGCACAGTGGCTAAGTGGTTAGCATGGTTATACAGTTGAAGTCAGAATGATTAGCCCGCCTGAATTATTAGCCCACCTGTATATTTTGATCCCCAATTTCTGTTTAATTTTGTTTAATTTCTAAGAACTTTTTTTTTTTTACTTTGTTGTGATGAAAATACATTATATTTTACTAGATAATTTTCAAGATACTACAATTCAGCTTAAAGTGCAATGTAAAGGCTTAACTAGGGTAACTAGGCAGGTTAGGGTAATTAGGCAAATCATTGTGTAATGATGGTTTGTTCTGTAGACTATCGAAACAAAATATTGCTTAAGGGGGCTAATATTTTTTACCTTAAAATGGTAAAAAAAAAAACTGCTTTTATTCTAGCCAAAATAAAACAAATAAGACTTTCTCCAGAAGACAAATATTATCAGACATACTGTGAAAATTTCCTTGCTCTGGTAAACACCATTTGGAAAATATTTTAAAAAGAAAAGGCTAATTATTTTGACTTCAACTGTATATACTGTATTATTTAAAGTGCTATCTAAATAAACATGACATGATCTGAACATCTGTATATCTGTTTTCCAGCTAACGGTCAGTGGAACGCCTGGGCAGCATGGAGTGGTTGCTCTAAGTCCTGTGATGGTGGTTGGCAGCGGCGGGTTCGTGTGTGCCAGGGCCTGGCAGTGACGGGGCAGCCGTGCGAGGGCAGTGGGGAGGAGGTGCGCAGATGCAGCGAGCAGCGTTGCCCAGGTAATCCTGTCAATAATTGAGCCCCAAGAGTCAATTATATCAGAATGGGCAGAGGGGTGAATGAGAGATGGATGCACAGATAATTATCTTCACTATTGAGAAAGCCATATCCGGATCATTACTCGTGCGCGAAATAATGAATATATACCATAATTGCATGTTCCAGCAAGGAATGGTCAACACAATTTTGACCAGTAATGGGTGTTTAATGTCACATAAATGATGTCATCCTACTGTCGTGTATTAGAAACTGTCTCCATGGAAACAGTGCTTTATGCATGTACACATATTTTCATCTGCACACATAAGCATGCTCCACGTGCAGTTATATAAACTCTTGATGTAACGGTTTCTTATTATTTGACTGACTCATACTTTAGAATGCTTGAAATTTGTTGTGCAATCAAGCATATATATATATATATATATATATATATATATATATATATATATATATATATATATATATATATATATATATATATATATATATATATATATATATATATATATTTTATATATATATTTTATATATATATATATATATATATATATATATATATATATATATATATATATATATATATATAATGATGATGATAATATCTTTGAATTTTCATATAATATTTTAATATTTTTTTTAATTAAATGTCATTTTATTTATTTAGTATTTTATTTATGTTTATAATATAATATTATATAATATAATAAATTTAAAAAATAATATAATATAATATAATATAATATAATATAATATAATATAATATAATATAATATAATATAATATAATATAATATAATATAATATAATATAATATAATATAATATAATATAATATAATACAGGCGTCATGGTGGCGCAGTGAGTAGCACAATCGCCTCACAGCAAGAAGGTTGCTGGTTCAAGCCTCGGCTGGGTCAGCTGGCATTTCTGTCTCGAGTTTGAACAGTGAGAAACTGTATGAGTCCGAATAAAAAACAGCAAGCAAGGCAGTGTGGATTGCGTCAGCGCGCACACACATAAAGGTAGTCACCTTAGACCAATCAGCTTTCTTACATTTACAATCACTCTCATTGGTTGGTGATTATTATTGTGCACGCAGTGAGCAGCAAAAATAAATACTGCCATAGTGGCCTACCTAAATAATAATTGTATTTTCAAAATGCCACAGGCAGTCAAGCAATCGTCTTTTTTTTTTTTAAACCACGAGTAAATCTTATAATGAGCCTGATCAAGAGAAGATGAAAATGCGCCCCTGGATTAGGATAACAGGAATGCAGAAGCAAAGCGATCTCAAGTCAGCCAGAAAACTTGACAGAAGAGATAACTGTGGGCTCTTCTTAAACATTGGACTGAGTGAGTCATTTTCGCTTGGCACATAATAGTCAAGTGAGCTAAATGTCAGTAGTGTTAATAAACTGGATATTGATGTTTCATATGATTTATGTTGGTAGCTACATGTTTGTTTGTTTGTTTGTTTTTTACCCATTGTTTACCCATAACATTATATTGTACAAAACAATAATTTTTTTTGTATTAACTGCTTAGTAATGTCATATTCCGGGAAAACTGAAATTGTGTGGCGGACGTCGGTCATGATAACTTAATTTTTGAAATTATTGAATTTTTTTTTATTTTTACTTTTATTATTATTTTGCATGCAGTGAGCAGCGAAAATAAATACTGCCATAGTGGCCTACCTAAATAATAATTGTATTTTCAAAATGCCAGAGGCAGTCAAGCATACAGTATATTATTTTTTTTAAAACCACGAGTAAATCTTATAATGAGCCTGATCAAGAGAAGATGAAACTGTGCCCCTGGATTAGGATAACAGGAATGCAGAAGCAAAGCGATCTCAAGTCAGCCAGAAAACTTGACAGAAGAGGGCTCTTCTTGAAGATAAGACTGAGTAATTTTCGCTTGGCACATAATAGTGAAGTGAGCTAAATGTCAGTAGTGTCAATTAACTGGATATTGAGGTTTCTTACGATTTATGTTTGTAGCTACATGTTTTTTTTACCCATTGTCGACCCATAACATTATATTATAAAAAACAATTAAAGACCAATGAGAAATTAGCAATTTTTTTATTTGCATTAACCGCTTAGTGACGTCATGTTCTTGCAAAACTGAAATTGTGTGGAGGACGTCGGTCATGGTAACTTGAATTTAATTTTATTATTTAATTTTTTATTTTTTTTACTTTTATTATTATTTTGCATGCAGTAAGCAGCGAAAGTAAATAATAGCATAGTGGCCTACCTAAATAATAATTGTATTTTCAAAATGTAATCTTTTTTTTGTATTAACTGCTTAGTAACTTCATGTTCCGGGAAAACTGAAATTGTGTGGCGGTCGTCGGTCATGATAAATTTTATTTTCTGGTTTTGTTCCGGAAATTATCCATTTACAAATTAAGCACTGATAGTAGTTGTAATAGTAGTTCATTAAAAAATCGTAGTAAATTACAGCAAAATTCAGATCTCAGCAATGTGAAATCAACTTGTGCTCCACTTTCCACTCTCATTCACTTGTCCTCCCTCAAAAATCCTATCAAGAATAACTGTCACCAAAAAAAGAGTCATTCTAAATGTATGCTTTGTATTCCTCACCCAAAGCTCCTTATGAAATCTGCCCTGAGGACTATGCCGTGTCCATGCTGTGGAGAAGAACTCCCTCTGGAGAGCTGGCCTTCAACAGGTGTCCACCCAACGCCACGGGTAAGAAAAGCTGAAGAGCACTCAGCCAAACACAAAGACACAAAGCCCCAATAGAAGAGCATCAGCAATGCTTTCAAAAGAAAGGAAAACAGCACAGCTTATGCTTTTTGTTCTCCCTTTCTTCGGCAGTGCATTTATTTCAATGATGTCGAAATTATTCATAAATTCAAAAGGCTACAATGACAAATGTTTCTGACTAGTATGTTCTACACCGCTGTGACTGCCTTTAAATGGCTTATGCTGTGTGTACCTAGAGATTTTTGTCATTTGCATACCATTGAACCCTCCAGCATTCCGTCAACATCTTTCTGTGAAGGAGGGAAATGTAAAGAAAGAGAGTGAAACCGTTTCTTTGTTGAGATATACTGGTGCTTTTTCTTTCTCTCTCTCCTCTGACCAATCTGAGGTGTGAGCTTTACTGATTGTGGTCTGGAAATGGCAGAAGGTGCTGAACTGTTTTCTGTCGAGCTCCTGTAACCTCCTGCTATCTCCTGTAGTGAAGATGCTCCGCTACGCCACTACAGTGTCCTTGAAAGAGCAGGTGTTGGTGGAAAAATAACAAATGCGGGCACAGCGGACTCAGATAACAGAGAGCTGTCTGGTTTAAGTAGATCTAGGTGCACAGAGGCTGACAGCAAATGCGGATTAATGTCTTTTGTGGATGTATTTCAGTATGTGGGTGGACTGCCACCATAGGCCCGTATGTACTTTTTTTTCATTTTTTGGGGGGTTGAGAACATTTAATTATATCATTTATGCATAAAAGAGACTGTGTGTCAAGCCGTGGGTGGAATTAGTTAGATTTACATTGTTTGTTTTCCGCATAACCCACGTCGAAATTTCGGGTCGTGCTAAAGCTCTGGAGTGGGATCTGACGCCAGCAGCATGAAATGCTGGAAAATCTTCATTCATTATGAGGTTGGAATTAAATTAAACTCTGTCCCCGTTGCAACAAAACCGAATGAAAGCAACCCAAATCAAACGGTTGGAAGGAGTTGAAGCTTTTGGGGAGCGATTAATTGAGAACGATTGGCGATAAAACACGATGAGCATGAGAACTTTTCACTTTTGCTTTGTCCTATTTTTTGTGCACCGGCCTGATTGGATGAGATTTGTGGTGTGATCTTTGTGTAAGATTACATGCGGTTATAGGATTCTCTGAGGTGTTTTAATGGTGAGATCTGAGGTTGTCCACTTTTGATCTGGCTCTGTTGGAGTCTTGCATGATCTGTGGGCTGGATGTCCCTGCACAGTAAACCACACTGTTATGCTAGTTAATATAACTTGACATTACTTAAAATAGCAAGTTTTGGCATCAAAACTTAAACAGGTGTGTTTAACTTACTCATTAGGCAGAAAAAAAAATATTAATATTTTAATTTCTTTAAATGATTCACCATGTCTCTGTTTAAAATGATTGGTTACGCTTGAAATTTTGCCCGCGGCTGAACTATCATAGTACGATGCATCGTTTGGGAAAAGAACGATCGTTTAAATCACGTTAGTTGTAACATAAAACCTCCATAATGACTCTCTAAACGGGGTGGTAGCAACTTCTTAAGAGAATAACCCCTTCATTTCTTTGTGCAAATTATATTGTTTTATAATTTGCACAAAGGCATAAAAAAAATCCAGTATTAGTTTTGATAAAACATGCACTCGTTTGCCCTATTAATTGTAATATATGTAAACGACATTTATAGAGCCTGTGTTTACTTTACAGATATTTTTGAGAACATTACATATTCTGTTCTAAAACATAAAAATCACTTACAAAAGTTAACATGTATTCTAATATCATATATAAATCATATAAATAAATAAATAAATAAATGAGACAATTTATTATGAAATTTAATAATTCTTATTTATTTGGAAATGAAAAAAATCTTACTTTATTAATAATATTGTTAATAATAATGATGATGAGGATGATGATGATGATTATTATTATTATTATTATTATTATTATTATTATTATTATTATTATAAAGTAGGTCATTTAGTAGGTTTTAGAATTTGTCACATGCAAACCACTGCAGAAATGTTCTAACCAGCAGGTCCATGTCATATACAGTACAGATACTTAATAAATAACCCACTATAAATTAAAACCATTAACGTATGCTATGTTTTTTTAGTTAATAGTTAATACTGTATAGCTTTCGTCACGAGCCATGGCTGTGTTCAAAATGACACCAATGTTTTCAAAGTGCACTGCGAAGGGAGCACAATTGTAAACATGAAGAATGCTAAAACTGAACTGTAAAAAACTTTGAAAGCAAATTACACCTAAGAGAGATGACTTTAATTCTTTTTTTAAAAATCATTCCAAGTCTAAATGTTCAAACGTTCTGAGGGAATATGGCATAGGGGACTGGGAATAGAACACAGCCAGAACCTATGTTTCTAACTATAGCTCCAGGGGTGTAGTTGCAAGCATACAAGTTTGCGAATGTTTGTTGGAACATTGGATTTGGCAAATGGCAAATCAACAAACTATGTCCGTAATGATAGAACTTGTGACCTTAGTTGGCTAACGATGGTTTTCGGAAACGCACCCCAGATTGGTCAATATGTGTTATATGACCCAAGGTGGTCATTTTGCTTGTGATGCTGAATTTCGCTGAAGCGCAGCAAGAAAGATGCACAACCTGAACCCATCTGATGAAAGAGAAAAGTTAAATCAGTAAGTAGATATTTAAATGCTTATATACATTTTAGGCCCGTAGCCAGGGGGGTTCAGGTGGTTCGAAAGAACCACCCCTCAATTGCAAAGGTCCAGAATTTGTATCATACATGAGCTCATTTGTCCTATTTTGACTGCAACACCATCATAAATTGTGAAAATAACCCATTGAATAAGGCTTTAGGACCAAGCCGTATTCTCTGTTGACCGTCACATTGGTGTGAATTGAGCTAATCAGTTTTGGTCAGTGCAAACACTTATTTTTCATAAGTCATGACTCTTTTATTATTATTTTTTTTATATTTTATTTATATTATTATAATAAAATAATATTTAATTATTAATATGTATTTTAATTATTATTTTATTTTAATTATTCATTGGACCAAAATCTGACTGAGGAAGGTTGAATATGCTGGCCAGTTTGTTATTTGTCTAATAAATAACAATAGGCTAAAGTTTGTCACTAAAAATGTCACTAAATGCAGTATTTCAATAATAATTTTATATAAAATGTTGTGAGTTACTGCTAAAAGGTCCACATTTTGAAAAAAAAATCCCACTTCTTTCACCAGGCTGGCTACAGTCCCGCATTTTTCATAATTGATATACACGCAGGGGCGACATGATGGCGCAGTGAATATCACTGTCGCCTCACAGCAAGAAGGTCACTGGTTCGAGTCCCAGCTGGGTCAGTTGGCATTTCTAGGTGGAGTTTGCATGTCCTCTCTGTGTTGGTGTGGATTTCCTCTAGGTGCTCCGGTTTCCAAAGACATGCGCTACAGGTGAATTGGGTGAGCTAAATTGTCCTAAGTGTTTGAGTGTATGTCCTGGTCCTCCAGGTTGGGGGTTAGTGTTGGGCTAATGACCCACCTCTTAAAATTAGATGTTACAAAACACCAACATGGTGCGGCTAAATATCAACTTAATTATTAATGGCCCTGGGAGTAGGTAAGTAAAGAATATAAAAGCTGAAAAATTTGGAAGTTTAGTCTATTAGACATTTTAATTTATCTGTACTTAAACATGTAAGTTATCTGTACTTTAACATTTAAGTTGTCGGGACTTTAACATTTAAGTTATCTGTACTTAAACATTTAAGTTATCTGTACTTTAACATTTAAGTTGTCAGTACTTTAACACTTAAGTTATTTGCACTTTAACATTTAAGTTGTATGTACTTAAACAGTTAAGTTATCTGTTCTTAAACATTTGAGTTAATTCAATGAAGAGACCACATTTGGTCAACTCAATTAAATGAGTTGTCGATTTCCCATTACTCAAACGAATTGAGGGAATCACTTTCCTCAAATCATTTGAGTAGTCTTAACTTATTAGGGCTTACAGTGTGCAGTTTGGGGGCAGCTGTGTCTCAGGTGGGCCGAGTGGCAGGCGGTGGAAGCGTGTTAGCAGATAAGACGTGTGCGGTAGAGGTGTGGTGAAGTTGTTCTAAAGGATGCGTTTTAATGTGAGCTGCTACGTGTAGGATACGCTCTGACGGATCGGAGGCGAGGAATTTTGTTTTCTTGCGTTTGTTTATTTGCTACCGCATGTGGGCGGCAGTCTTGTTGATATCTCAGGTTGCAGGGATCGGTTTGCAGTCGGTGAAAACAAAAAAACTCAAATCGCTGCATGACAGCTGGCGTCAGTTAATGTCGTAATTCAGTGAGTGGGAATTATGACCAGTCTTTTAACGCATGTAATTACACTTGGTTGGTTTCGCATAAATATGCTGCAGTGGCACATGTGCGGCGCATGTGATCTGGCAACCGCCGCATCTAGATGATGATGAAGGCTGCTGCTTTTATCCCTGCGTTCCTCTCGCTGAAGGATGTGTGGGCTGGCAGGTGGAATGAAAAAGGGAAAAAAAGACTTACAAGAACAAGTATAAACCCTCTCTGTATCTCTCTTTTCTCCCTCCTCCTTCTTTGCAGGCACCACTAGTCGACGCTGCTCGCTGGATCACCGCGGGGTGGCCTATTGGGAGCAACCCAGCTACGCTCGATGCATTGCAAATGAATACAGATACTTGCAGCAATCAGTAGGTGCAAAGTCAGCTTCCTGTGCTCTGCTTCTGTTTGTGACGTGCCATAAATTACCCCTGCAGTCGTCACAATCACCCAAACTATTTCCACCGGTTCCTCCCCACACAGCACCCCAGACCACCACGCAGGCCTGCAAGATAAACTGCTATCATCTGAGAGGCAAATTAAAGCGCTAGTATTGCAGTTTCCGAGACCCCGCATTAATGGAGGACGCGCTCTAATTTCCTGTAAAATACAGAAGATGGCTGTTCCAGCTCGGCTGGAGCGTTTTAAGGGAACGCACCTGCTCGACACAAATGAATGATTTTCATTCTTTTTTGTTTTCGACTTCCTTTTCTTATCAGAGTCTTTTTCAAGCACAGTACATTTTTATTAATGCCAAGTAAAGAGTTTGGATGCGTATCACACACACACACATACGCAGAAAGAAAATGCATGCTGGGGACTTTCCATTGACTCGTATTGGTTTTATACTGCGGTGATGATATTTTCTATCCCCTAGCTCTCACACCTTTTTGCCTTTTAAAAATTTAATTAAGGTGTTATTTATTATTTTTATTAAGGTGTTTCCCTTGTGAGGTCTGCTGGCTGCTCAGGTTTTACTGTCCTGATGGGGGCTTTTGGTCTTCACAGTGTAGGCAAAACCTGAAACACACACACACACACACAAACGTGCATACACTCACAAACACTTGCACATATACTCTCTCTCTCTCTCTCTAGTTAGCATCATTTACTGTAAGCATGTTTGTTCATTTGCTCATGTGTAAAGGTGAGGTGTGGCATTTTTATGCTCCTACATCAGCTTTAAATGTAGGACAGAGATAGACTGCTTGTCCAATGTTAGGGGTTGGAATGATGTTTTAAAGGGCACCTATTTTACCCCTTTTTCCAGATTTAAGATAAGTCTTTTGTGTTTCCAGAATGTTTCTGTATAGTTTCAGCTCAAAACACCCTTCAGATTGTTTATTTTACCTTTCAGAAGTTTGGAATTTTCAGCCCTGAGCATCTTGTAGCTGTTTTTGTTACCTGTGCCTTTAATGCTAGTTCTACCCGCCCACTATTCCCATGTATCTGTCAAAGTGTGCCTCAATCTCTGGCTGCATCAGATAAACAGCACAGTGACAGACATAAAGAAAGCAGATCTCATATATCGTTTGTGAGAAATACTACAGTAAGAGCTTTCCCAATGATTATCTGATGTATTTGTTGTGGAGTTAATTCAAGCCTTTCGATGAGTCGCACAATGTTGTTACAAGTTCACGCACACACACACATGCGCGTTTAACTCTTTTTAACATTTTTGCATGGTGAATGTGACAGGGTACACGTAAGTATGCACTGCAGTATGGATATCCGTTATGTTAATGTAGAAAATAAACCTGATTTAACGCCCACAGACTGGGATTGAAGCGTCATCTTTTATAACAGTACTGACTTGCAGTTGTGGTGATTAAGTAAAAAGTAATTACAGTAAAATCCCTGTAATTCATTAACTTGCACTGTTATAAAAACATTTTAATCTTGTAAAACTCATTCTTGATCATATTTGATGATGATTAATGACCACAGAGACCTGAACAGATCTTTTAATCCCGGTTGCTTTGCGCAAGTCCTGTCTTGTTGATATGATTATACGCGTTACTATGGAGACATGTTAATATGCAGCTGTCAATCAATTCGGTGGGCGGGGAAATCACACTACTATGTCACGTTGCAGTGGGCCTCAAAATGAAGGGATTTAGATCTTATTTTAACGTCAGGAAATAAAAAAAAGAGACTTATTGTGTTTCAAACACTCCAATATGACTGTGGACCAAACAGCTCCCAAAAGATGATTTTCATCGTAGGTGCCCTTTAATACTTTTGAAAGTAGTGAAATTCTCAAAAAGGCCAAATAATTTCATTCAGAAATTTGAAAATATTATTTAAAAAACTATTTATTTATTTAAAGTTCAATGTGTCTCATAGAATGGAAAAGCTTCATTTTCAACAGGCATTACTGTCATACAATCCTTCAAAAATAATCTCACTGACACCCCCAAACCTTTGAATTGTAAGATACAGTATCTGTAGAAAATGGGATGGATTTTGTGAATCAGTGTTTACTAACAATAGCTAAATTAGATCAAATTTGAGCAGTTCTGCTCTGCCTTTTGAGGTAGGGTGTTATTTGTGGAATGCAATTATTTTCAACAATGGCAAAATTGTTTCATAGCCTACACTGAAGGAGGACCTGAACCATATTTAGAGACTAGAATTACACAGAAACTTTTTTATTTTTAGCTTGAAACCACTAAACCCACATAAGGCCCTATTTGCACCATGTATGAAGGTGCTTTTTTATCAGCATATTCCCAAATGGAGGATGCTACATAAAGGTGTAAACAGGGTCAGAAAACCATGGCAACTCCACAATAGGCTAACAAAACCCTAGCAGCTGCATAGCAACAGGTTAAAACCACTCAGAAAACAACAATACAAGACAAACATGACTCAGAAGTGCATAGCAGCGATAGCAACTGAGCAACAGGCCAAAACCACTCACAGAATCTTAGTTACTTCATAGCAGCAGGCTAAAACCACTCAACAAATCTTAGCTACTTCATAGTAACAGGCTAAACCACTCAGAAAAGCTTAGCATCTGCATAGCAACAGGCCAAAACCACTCTGAAAACATTACCAACTATATAAATTATCTGGCTAAAACTACTAACAAATCAATAGCAAGTGCATGGATAAATAGGTTAAATACACTCAGTTAATACTAGCTAATGCGTAGCAACATTTCTGACACCACTTATTAAACCTTAGAAACTGAATAGTAACAGCCTACCATCCTACCTAGTCTAAAACTGCAACATTGCCTCAACCAATGGCTTGACTTGGGGGCGGGGTCATCTGGATGCCCAGCCAATAGCAGATAGAGGAGTGGTTGAGCATCATTATATAATCAATTCTGTTTATTGCTGCTCAGGATGCAGAAATGACACCCCTTCACCTTTAAATTTCATTTCAGCACAGCTTCATTCATATATTTAACGTGAGCATGTCTCTGTTAGTGTTAAAGTGTTTGAAGGACACACAGAACCCAGTCTCCTTCTCCGTGTCTGTCTTCAGGTTCAAGGGCACCTTGCTAAAGGCCAGAGGAATCTGGCTGGAGATGGGATGTCCCAGGTTACGAAGGTCCTACTGGACCTCACCCAGAGACGCAACTTCTATGCAGGTGACCTTCTGTCTTCAGTGGAGATTCTCCGAAACGTCACTGACACCTTTAAAAGGGCCAGCTATGAACCCTCTTCTGATGATGTACAGGTAAAACAAAACAATCTGTACAGTATTTTCCCCAAAAACCTTTTATTAATTATTATTTATTTTTGTCATGGAGGTAAACTGGTTTGGTACTCAGATTGTAATAAGATGTAAGATATTAGTTAATAAGATGCGGTAATTACATAATTGGGACGTTATGTAATTAGTACAAAATATACAAATAAGATTGGAACATATTAGTTTTAAAAGCACAACACTTGAAAATCGTTTTGCATGTTGAACAATTAAACTTATAAAAAGTTCCAACTTTATATTAGGGGTGTAACAACATATTTGTCTCAAAAATGTGTACTACAGTGAGTTAACCACTGCACAGAAATATTAAATAAACACTGAATACTGAAAGAATAATACAATATTTACACTAAAGCCACTTTTGAAGTCACAACAAATTACAAAATACATTTTATAATTAGTTTTTTAAACATTAATATGTGTAAAACCTGGGTGCCATTTACATATGTGCAATTTACATGTTTGCTCTCATTTTTTGAGTGTTTATTATAGTAATATATATTAATAAATTATATAGTTTATATATTATATATAGTAATAAATTACAAAAGTTGAATTCAATATTTAATTTGTATCTATGTTAATAGTACTGTAGACTTTAATATTTTAGTTTTGTACAAGCAATTTTTATATAAATAATTCAGAGAAGTACTGTACATGAGCTTGATTTAGTAAAATGTAATTATTATTATTATTATTATTATTATTATTATTATTATTAGTATTATTACTATTATTATTGTTGTTGTTGTACTTAATTTAAGACAGATCTACAGTTTGTTTAGTAAACCACTGTTCTGTAAAAAAAGAACAAAAGATTCGCTTTCTCCTGTCAGCTGACTTTGACATTTTTATTTTGTTTTGTTTTGTTTTGTTTTGTTTTGTTTTGTTTTGTTTTGTTTTGTTTTGTTTTGTTTTGTTTTGTTTTGTTTTGTTTTGTTTTGTTTTGTTTTGTTTTGTTTTGTTTTATTTATTTATTTATTTATTTATTTGTGTGTTTATTTATTTATTTATTTATTTATTTACTTATCCTGTTTATCAATTAAGTGATGTCATGCACATGACGTTTACATGTAAGTAGCTTTAAAATAACTTAATGATTCAGTGATTATTTGAGATGTGTTATATTTTAGTCACTTGTATTTTTTTCTTTTCTTTTAACTTAGCTTATAATGCTATTTGCTATTCTGATTGATATGCACAACCTTGTTTTACTTGTCATTTATGTATTGCTACAGCATTGAATCACTTGTTTTATTCAAACATATGCACATCTACTGAATGAGTAAATGCAAAATGTGCATATGTTGTAACCTAGTTAGCTTCTTCATTATTAAACAAATGCAATGCTCATATAAGCTACATATACTAAGGCAAGAGAAAATATTTAATTTAATTTAATTTAATTTAATTTAATTTAATTTTATTTTGTTTTGTTTTGTTTTGTTTTATTTTATTTTGTTTTATTTATATTTATTCATATATTTATTTATTTTTATCCTGTCTGTCAATCAAGTCCTGTCCTGCACATTTACATGGAAGTGTCTTTAAAATAAACAAAGACAGTAGCAAGCCTATGAAACATTTAGATAAATGCCATTTAGATGAAAGTGAAAGTTTACAGACTTCCCCACATATCCCAATAGTATCTGGATGCAACCTTTTTGATGCAAGCTGAGATTGCATCACTCAGCGATGCAATGTCAGACACAATGTACTCAAATGGAGTGAGTGACGTCACTGTGACGGGTAGGGTTAGGGGTGGGGTTAGGTGAGCTCATTAAAAAGCATTGAATACAGCTCAGATTGCACTGCACCAGGCCTGCATCCAGACCCCTCTCCACATATCACATGTAGGTTTTTGGTTGAAGTTAGCAAAATGGCGTTAAGTTAGCAAAACATTTGCAACACCTTCAAAAATGGCAATGTCACTACTCGGGACCATGACTGATAAATATCTGCCTCGCTCTTGCCCCTCACAGAGAGCTTATGGGATTGTGACACTGTGCGCCAGCTGCTGATAAGAGATAGTCACTAAGTCTATCTCATTCTATCTCGAAACCCTGTCATAACCTTCCTGCTTCTGAAATAAACCCATTTCTCATGACCTGTTTGTGGGAATCTGGGTATTTTTACATAATGTGATTTTGCGTGTGTATGTTTGTGTGTTTGGATTGGTGTGGGAGGTTTTTATCTGAGCCCTGAAGTGAACCGAAGCGGCCCCTTCACCCCACGCATGTGTATGTGTGCTTGGGTGGTTTTGTGTGTGTTTTGGAATGTATTAATGCTGTGTTTAAGTGGACGCATTACCACCAGAGGGAGCATAAGCATTCAAGTAGAAAAACAAGCGAGCTGGAGGCAAGACACTGCCTCTCTTCTGCCTTTCATGGCACAGAGGCAGAGCAACAAACACACACACACACATAAAAAAAAGACGGGCACACGTCCAGCTGAGTATCTTATTCAGCCAAGTCACCGCAGCAAACATCAGCAGTCTTTCCAGTGGTAGAGTAGACGGCTCTCCCAAGCGTCTTCAATCTCCACTGACACTCTCTATATACGCTTCCCTTTTCATTCTGTGCACATTCGAGTGCTTAGGAAAGATCAACCAATCCCTGAATTGGATGCAGCAGGAAATCCCTGGCGGGTTTTAAAGCCGAGGCTGCTGGACATATCCCATCATCTCCCTGAAAATCAACCCTGCGATCATCATTTAAGTTCTTAAGACAGTTTGTTTGTTGAGACTTTTAAAATGCAGGGAGGTTATTCATTATTCATTGTTGCTTTGTGTAGTTTTTTGTGTTCTTAATATGAATGTTACTAAATCAGCTTCAAAAAGTCAATGTCAATTTTATGTTGGTCCACACAAAGAATTTTTTAATAATAATAATAATAATAATAATAATAACAATAACAACAACAACAACAACAACAACAACAACAACAACAACAACAACAACAGAGGCCACCTTTAGCCTCCTTGTTAGAGCAACCGACTCCCATGCAAAGACTTGGCGGTTAGATCTCAGCTCAGCATAGGTTGGGTGAAGTAGGACTGGTGGGTTACACGTGGGGGCTCGTCCAGGATGGAAGTTAGGATTAGGGGGTGAGTGTAGTGGAGGTCAGCTAGCGAAGTGCTTTGCAGGTAAACCTCACTCCTCTGACCTCAAAAGGTGCTCAAGCAACAGACGCTACAGGCCATGGACTTTAGCCTCCTTCTTAGAGCAACCGACTCCCATGCGAAGAATCGCCGGTTCAATCCCAGCTCAGACCGTTATGGGTGCCGTAGGACGTGGGGGATGAGTGTAATGAAGGCCAGCTAGTGATAGTAGGACTGGTGAGTTGCACAATAATAATAATAATAATGATAATAATAATAATTATAATGATAATAATGTAAACATAATTACAGTTTTTATTTATTTATTTACTACTTATTATGTAAAAACTTTTTGTTCCCCCTCAAATGATGGGTTCCAGTTTGGGATCTTCCATTCAAAAGAAGTAAAAAATGATAATAATAAATATACAAAATAAAAATAAATAAATAATGAAATAAATAATAATAATAATTCACTTATTCATTTTCTTTTCTCAAAAGAAAGAGTGGAGTAGGAACAGTTGGTAAGACGGGGGCTCGTCCGGGATGGGAGTTTAGGAGTTGAGTGTAATGGAGGCCAGCTAGGGAAGTGCTATGCAGGTAGGCCTCACTCCTCTGACCTCAAAAGGTGCTCAAGCAACAGACGCTAGAGGCCATGGACTTTAGCCTCCTTTTTAGAGCAACCGACTCCCATGCTAGAATCGCCAGTTCAATCCCAGCTCAGACCGGGTTGGGTGCAGTAGGACGTGGGGGCTCGTCCAGGATGGGAATGAGGTTTAGGAGAATGAGTGTAGCTTGTGACAGTAGGACCATTGAGTTGCACATTAATAATAATAATAATATTAATAATAATAATAATAATAATGTAAACATATTTACAGTTTTTATAACAGTGTATTTAGTTATTTATACTTATTATGTAAAAACTTTTTGTTCCCACTCAAATGATGGGTTCCAGTTAGGGTTAGGGTTCGGATCTTCCATTCAAAAGAAGTAAAAAATAATAATAAATAATAAATATACTAAATAAAAATAAATAATTAAATTAATAATACTAATAATAAAGTACATTTGGCTTGTGTTTTCTATTTATCTGTCGTTCTATCCATCCATCCATCCATCCATCCATCCATCCATCCATCCATCCATCCATCCATCCATCCATCCATCGTTTTATAGTTCCATCCATCTATTCATCCAAAGTTCACTGTGTTTTGTTCCTCCACATCATTTTCTCTTTATAGTCTCCACAGTACAGTATTATCCAGCATATCTGTAATATTGCTGTGGACTTATTTTGAGTTTTTGGGGTTATTCATGGTCTGCTCAAAGTAATTTGTTATTTCTTATAAGTTGCCTTTTAATATTTGATGGTTGAATTGTGAGGTGAATAATAAAACCTCATTTGTCTCATTTTCATTTTACTATATCGATAGTTTGCAATTTAATAGAAGTTACTCTTATAATCACAGCAAAGCATCACAGGGTGTAAGAAAAAGAGAATATCGTTGTTGTTGTTTTCTTGCTACAGTAACTGACAAGTTTTAGATATTAAATGGCTTTCCTTGGATAAATACCATGTTACATGACATATAGATTTTACAAGGTATTTTATTCACATTGTTCTGCAATTAAAACTCTGATTTGGGGATTATTTGAGATGTGATACTGTATATTTCAGTGAGTTGTATTTTTTCTTTTAACTTAGCTCATAATGTAATTTTCTATTTTGATTGTGGAACTATTGCTTGAGCAGTGAATCACTTGTTTTATTAAAAAATATGTAACCTAGTTTGCTTTTTCATTATAAAACAAATTTAACGCTTATATATAAGCTACATATAATAAGGCAAGAGGATAAAGAAACCATATGCTATTTTTATGAATAAATTGTATACATCATAATGTAAATATTAGGGGTACAGTTTTTATTCAAATGCAAATTCATTAAACATTATGCTTCTGCTGTACAGTAATATATAGTCCTTAACATGCGTAGTATTATTCTGTATTAGCTGGGTATAGTGACATACACACATTGAATTGGCCAAAATGTAATTAGTGATTCTGAATGAATTCATTTATTCATGATGTCTTATAATGCATATCATGATGTCAGCCATGGTTATAATACAATTTAGATTTCTTCACATTTTATTCATTTTTAAATTATATATCTTTGCCTTTCATAATGAATTTGGGTGCATTTTGAACTGGATGAGATACAAATCCTTTGCAAATGCATTTAGGGCTGTCAGACGATTAATCAAAATGATTAATCCAAACTAAAAGTTGTATTTACATAATATGCGTCTGCACTATTTATATTTATTTTGCATATATAAATACATAAATATACATATAAAACAAAAATGTAAAAAACTAAAGTATTTACATATATATATTTTATATAACTTCATTGATGGGTGACACGGTGGCTCAGTTGTTAGCACTGTCGCCTCACAGCAAGAAGGTCGCTGGTTCGAGTCCCGATTGAGTCAGTTGGCATTTCTGTGTGGAGTTTGCATGCTCTCACCTTGTTGGTGTGGGTTTCCTCTGGGTGCTCGGGTTTCCCCCCCAAAAGTCCAAAGACATGCGGTATAGGTGAATTGAATAAACTAAATTGGCCATAGTGTGTGAGTGTGTGTGAATAAGTGTGTATGGATGTTTCCCAGAAGTGGGTTGGAGCTGGATGGGCATCCGCTGTGTAAAACATATGCTGGATAAGTTGGCGATTTATTCCGCTCTGGCAACCAGATGAATAAAGGGTCTAAGCTGAGGGAAAATGAATGAATGAATGAATGAATGAATGAATGAATGAATGAATGAACAACACTGATAAAAAATGATAAGAGAAAAGTGGATGTGATAAGTAAGTATTGTGTTTTTTACAAAAAATAGTTTTGTATTATATGTTATTCGTTCAGTCATTTTCTTTTCGGCTGAGCCCCTTTATTCATCAGGGGTCGCCACAGCGGAATGAACCGCCAACTTACCCAGCATATGTTTTACACAGCGGATGCCCTTCCAGCCGCAACCCAACACGGGGAAACACCCATTATATAAATATAAATCAACATTTGATCAAACAATACAGTGTACTGTACACACATTGGTATATTTATATATAAATAATACATTGACATTGCACACACAATCTTTATCATCTGAATGGGGACGTTACGCAAGCCGAGTACATTGTCATTTTAAACACACTGTAATATTTGATATATGTTGTTTTTTAATGTTGTTTTCTTGGATGTATGTTATGCAGATTTATTTATGTGGTTTAAAACTTTAGACAATTAATAAACATAATGTGATTGAAACAACTTTGACCATTTTTCACATCTGCTTAGTGAAAGTTGCTGATCATAGAATATTATTTTTTTTATTATAAAATAATGATACTTTGCGTAATAAAAAATGCATTAGGAGAATGAAGAAGCGCAATGCTATAGACACTTAAACATTTATGTATGTTATACACTCACAGAAATAAAGGTACAGTACAAGAGCTGTCACATTGGTACCTTTACAATAGGTAAGTTTGTAACTAAAGGGTCCCCTTAATACCTCAAGAGTACATACAGTACTAGTACCTAAAAATTACAAATATGTACAGTTGAAGCCTCTTAGATTTTTTTTTCTGTTTTTAAATATTTCCCAAATGATGTTTAACAGAGCAAGGAAATTTTCGCAGTATGTCTGAGAAATGTCACAGTATAAGAAAGTCTTATTTGTTTATTTCGTCTACAATAAAAGCAGTTTTTAATTTTTAAAATCCATTTTAGGTCAATATTATTAGCCTTTTTAAGCTATATTTTTTCGATTTAACCCAATTAACCTAGTTAAACTTTTAAATGTTACTTTAAGCTGTATAGAAGTGTCTTGAAAAATATCTAGTCAAATAATATTTACTGTCATCATGGCAAAGATAAAATAAATAAGTTATTAGAAATGAGTTATTAAGGACTTATGTTTAGAAATGTGTTGAAAATAAATCTGCTCTGTTAAAAAGAAATTGGGTAAAAAAAATAAACGGGGCTAATAATTCAGGGGGGGCTAATAATTCTGACCTCTTGAAAATTTTAGGTACTAATATACACCTTTGAGGTACTAACATGGACCTTTTAAGTACAAATGCCCAGTGACAGCTCTTGTACCTTTATTTCTGAGAGTGTAAAACATACATAAATTTTTAAGTGTCTATAACATTGTGCTTTATTTAATACAGTTAAATTAATTAAAATAAAGTTATTTAGAGGAAAGCATAAAATATAACATAAAAATCAAGTTTAATATCCTGTTTTACTACCATAAGTGCTACATTTCACAAGTAAAATGGATTGCAATTCACACTGACGTTTCAAATTATATCATGTACTTTCAAAAGCATATTGACTGAATGAGATCTCTTTTGTATACA
Source organism: Danio aesculapii (assembly GCF_903798145.1). Classification (NCBI taxonomy): domain Eukaryota; kingdom Metazoa; phylum Chordata; class Actinopteri; order Cypriniformes; family Danionidae; genus Danio; species Danio aesculapii. The sequence goes on along the minus strand of NC_079447.1, from coordinate 14,909,659 downwards.
GTATATCTCAAATAATCTTACCAATTGGTGACTGTGACAGCAGCCGTTTACTAACAGCAATTTCTTTTCTCCACAGAACTTTTTTCAGATCATCAGCAATCTCCTAGAAGAGGAGAACAGAGAAAAGTGGGAAGACGCACAACAGGTGGGCCTGAACGTTTCGAGCGAGTGTTTTTGAGTCTTTGGGGTCGAGATTGCTTTATTGTAGTCACATTGTGGAGAGTATCTGGTGTTGTGTGTCACCGTGTGGCTGTATATTGTGTGATGAGCCCTCAGCGAATCGATTGCCATCACCGGTGCAGATGCTTTAGGTAATTGTCAGGTCAAAGAGGTGCCTTTCTCCACAGGCAGAGCTGCGTCAAATCAAACCTTCTCTGCCAAATACCGACCTCCCTGCTGTGTTGATGGGAGCAAGGACATCTGCAATATCCACTGCATCCACTTGGTGGCAGCAGCAAATGTCCAGCTTTCATGCTTTCTGTCAGCTGTGACGGCATTGTCTCCTTTCAGCCTCTGAGAGACAGTGTTAAAGCAGTCTGGAAGATTTTGGAAATCTACAGCTGCATTATTATTGCATTGGACCAAACGGAGGATTTCTTTCTTTCTTTTCTTTAAGCCTGAACTTGTAATGCCACTTAAGCAGACAGAAGTAATGTTACTGTCTGTCAAACATAAGCTGCTTTGGAGCTCCTTCGTCTAATGTTTTCACCCGTAGCCTGTGAGTGGTAAAACATGTGTTCTTGAGCAAACCGACGCCGTGTGTCAAGCGAATTAGTGAAGTTTACAGTTTTCAGATAGATCAGATCACGGAGCTGGTTGCTGGATTTGCTGAAGGTGTTTTAACGGGGTTAAAATGATCCCAGGAGCAGACGGACTCCCGTTTTCCATTCACGTTCCTCTTCTGCTTTGTCACAGATTGAATCTTCAAGCTCCTCAAATCATTAAAGGACATCTGAGACGCTTGTCACCAGCTCTGTCAAATGATTGACCTTAGAAAGGCCTGACGTTTAAAGATCACCCAGGATTTTATCTTGCCTGCCTGTCTTGTCTTCTTTTAGAGTCGACTTGCCTGGGCTGTGATTGTCAGGCTGGAGTTTACACCTCAGATGGTGGTCTGTGCTGTTCAGGCAGGGAGGGGACTTTTCTTTTTAAGGAAGTGCTTAAGAGAAGATGCATGAACTGCCAACCAAAAATTCACAAGTGGAAATGAAAGATTCTTAATGGATTAGTTTCATTAACTGCTTGTAGATTGGACTAGGATAAATTTGGTTGTATCTTCCACATCATACTCCATAAAAGAAGATAATCCAGAAGAAGAGTCACTGTAAATATTATATATAATATGAATTAATTGATGATGAATTTTCAACTTCATTATTCCAGTCTTGAGAGTCACATGATACTTCAGAAATCACTCTAATAGTAATTATTGTTGTTATTATTAATATTATTATTATTATTATTATTAATATTATTATTATTATTATGATTATTAATGGTAATAGTAATAAAAGCAATAATCACTGGACTAATAATTTAATTTGAAAATACATACAATAACTTATACATAAATATTTAATAAACAAGTATTTAACAATGTAGATAACTACCGCCTTGATGACCAGAATAATAATAAATAAATAAAACATTAAAAAAAACAACTTTTGACCGGTACTGTATATAGTGCTTCTCACACGTAGACTTCACTTGGGTGGGCCACCCAGGTATATTAACCACCGCCCAAGTATATTTGGTGATCATTCGCTATCGATTAACCAGAGGAAAATCATCTCTTAACCCTACACATTTCGTACTGCTCGTTGTGTTTGCGCAAGACCTGTCAACACTCCCACAGACTCACGTGCTCTGCAGACCCAAACAGACATGCCATTTGGGCACTTAAAAAATACGTCTGGTCAGGGTTTTTAAATATCCTAAAATGTCTGGGATTTGACATTTGCTTTCGCTTTCTAAAAATGTCATTACTCTTCTGCGCTTTCATTTACTTTTACCTTTTTATTTATTAAGTCTACTTTCACTTAGCCTCACAGTTGACTGCGCGAGAGCGAGAGAAACTTTAAATTAAACTATTGAAAGTTAAACATTAAATTTAATTAAACATCAAAACTCATCAAATCAGCTCATTTGCCTTATTTAAATAATCAATATCTTTTATTTTTGTATTTATTATCATTTTTGCACTGTTTTAATCCTTTTTACTGTCATATATTTCTTATTTGCTGTATATTCAATTAATTTGGTGATGTTAATATATTACATACTTTAGACATATCTAAAATGCTTTGGCATTACTGTACAAAATGTCATGCTAATAAAGCAAGCTGAACTTGATAGATAAAGAGAGATCTTTTACCTGTCAATGGGTGCACATGGCTCTTAAAGAGCATAAAGTAAGAGAAGTAGTGGATTTCTTTTTTATTTTAGCCTTTAAAAAAAAACTTTAGCTCGTTGAAAAGAAGAGTGTCACAATAAATAAAATATAGTCAAAAATCACATTATTTTTTGTTTGTCGCATGTTGTTGTCATGAGCAAAAGGTGTGTTTCAATCCAGCTACCACCACAAGTATATTTCTAACCTGTGGAAAGCACTGATATATATGTATATACAATTGAAGTGAGAATTATTAACCCCCCTTTGAATATTTTATTTTTTAAATATTTCCCAAATGATGTTTAACAGTGCAAGGAAATTGTCACAGTATGTCTGTTAATATTTTTTCTTCTGGAGAAAGCCTTATTTGTTTTATATCGACTAGAATAAAAGCAGTTTTTATTTTTTAAAAACATTTTCAAGTCAAAATTATTAGCCCCTTTAAGCTTTTTTTTTTCGATAGTCTACAGAACAAACCATCGTTATACAATAACTTGCCTAATTACCCTAATAGTTAACCTAAATGTCACTTTAAGCTGTATAAAAGTGTCTTGAAAAATATCTAGTAAAATATTATTTGCTGTCATCATGGCAAAGATAAAATACATCAGTTATTAGAAATGAGTTATTAAAACTATTATATGTTGAAATGTGTTGAAAAAATCTGCGCTCTGTTAAACAGAAATTCGGGGAAAAAACTAAACAAGGGGTCTAATAATTAATGTCATTAATGGAAATTGCTTTGTTCTTGAAATATCTTGGCATATGTTTGCTATTTCATATCTGTTGTTTGCATAAAGTAGTGGGATATGCGTCATCTATATGCATACACTACAGAAGATAAGTAAACCGCAAACTTATAACATCACAAAGAAAAGAAAGAAAGGAAAAACACAAACAATAGCCTTTCTGTTTTTTGTAGAAAATTGCCTGTCAAAGTATTTTGGTGCAATAGTGTTATTTTCATATCTGTGAGCATATAGTAGTGGGATATTTACTTATGACTCATAGCTTAAATCCATAGCAGAAGAGTACACAAGCAGAAAGTATATATGACAGTGGAAAATACATCTGACAGCACAATTTACTGCATTTGCATGACACTCAGTGCAGCAGCAGTGCTGGCTCATCTAATGGCCGTCAGCCTCGGCCATTTCCAGCACTGCTGTCTCCCTGCGCACTTCAGCAGCCCAGCACTGTTGCCATGGCGAGGGATGCTCTCTGCTTTCCCTGGGTCGGGCTGATCTGCCTGTATGCCCTCCACATCCCTCTTTACATCTGCAGTCTGGCCGATCCGCCTGCTTCCCTATGTGTCCTTGTCCATTTCTGTAGGCTGTCTGACCTGCCTATGTTCCCTCTGTATTTCCTTACTCAGTCTGCAGTCTCTCTGATCCACTTGCTGCCCTCTGCCTTTCTCTCCCATCTATAGTCTGTCTGATCCGCCTGTTGCCCTCTGCATCTCTCTCTTGTCTATAGTCTGTCTGATCTGCCTGCTACCCTTTCCCTGTGTCGGACCCGCCTGCTGCCCTCCACATACCTCTCCCTGTCCAAAGTGTCTGATCTGCCTGTTGCCCTCCGCATCTCTCACCCTCTGTCTGAACCACCTGCTGCCTCCACATCCCTCTCTTGATCTGTAGTGTCCTATCCGCCTGCTGCCCTCCACATACCTCTCTCTGTCTGTATTGTCTGCTCCACTTGTTGCCCTCCGCATCTCTCTTCCTTTGTCTGATCCGCCTGCTGCCCTCCACATACCTCTCCCTGTCTGCAGTGTCTGATCCGCCTGTTGCCCTCCGCATCGCTCTCCTTGTGTCTGATCCAACTGCAACCCTCCACATCCCTCTCCCTGTCTGCAGTGTCTGATTAGCCTGCTGCCCTCCGCATCGCTCTTTTTGTGTCTGATCCACCTGCTACCCTCCACATCCCTCTCCTTGTCTGCAATGTCTGATTCGCCTGCTGCCCTCCACATACCTCTCTCTGTCTTCAGTGTCTGATTCGCCTGCTGCCCTCCACAATCCTCTCCCTGTCTGTAGTGTCTGATCCACCTGTTTCCCTCCGCATCGCTCTCCTTGTGTCTGATCCAACTGCAACCCTCTACATCCCTCTCCCTGTCTGCAGTGTCCGATTCGCTTGCTCCCCTCCACATACCTCTCCCTGTCTGTAGTGTATGATCCGCCAGTTGCCCTCCGCATCTCTTTCCCTTTGTCTAATCCTTCTGCTGTCCTCCGCATACCTCTCCCTGTCTGTGGTGTCAGATCCACCTGTTGCCCTCCATATCTCCCTCCCTTTGTCTGATCTTCCTGCTGCCCTGCACATACCTCTCCCTGTCTATAGTATCTGAGCCGCCTGTTGTCCTCGGCATCCTTCTCCTTGTGTCCGATCCGCCTTTTGCTCTCCACATGCCTCTCCATGTCTGTATTGTCTGATCCGCTTGTTGCCCTCCACATCTCTCTTCCCATGTCCGCTCCGCCTGCTGCCCTCCACTTCCCTCTCCTCATCTGTAGTGTCTGATTCACCTGCTGCCCACTCTGTCTATAGTCTTTCTGATCCACCTGCTGCCCTCCACATCGCTTTCCCTGTCTGCAATGTCTGACCCCCCTGCTGCCCTCCACATTCCTTTCCTCGTTTAGAGTCTCTCTAATCTCCCTGCTGCCCTATGCATCTCACTCCCTGATTCTAATCCACCTACTGCCAACCACATCCCTCTCCCTGTCTTCAGTGTCTGATCCCCCTGCTGCCTCCACATCTCTTTTCCTGTGTCTGATCCACCTGCTGTCTTCTGCATCCCTCTCCTCATCCATAGTCTTTCTGATCTCTCTGTTGTCCTCCGCATCTCTCTCTCTGTGTCTGATCCACCTGCTGCCCTCTCCATCCCTCTCCTCATCTATAGTCTTTCTAATCTCCCTGCTGCCCTCCGCATCTTTCTCTCTCTCTGTGTCTGATCCACCTGCTGCCCTCTCCATCCCTCTCCTCATCTATAGTCTGTCTGATCTCCCTGCTGCCCTCCGCTTCCCTCTCTCTGTTTCTGATCCATCTGCTGCCCTCCGCATCCCTCTCCCTGTCTGCAGTGTCTGATTCTTCTGCTGCCCTGCACGTTTATCTCCTCGTTTATATTCTGTCTCTTCCCCCTACTGCCCTTTGCATCCCTCTCCTCGTCCATAGTCTGATTACCTTGCTGCCCTCCGCATCTCTCTCCCTGTGTCTTATCCACCCGCTGCCCTCTGCATCTCTCTCCTCGTCTATAGTCTGTCTGGTCCCCTTGCTGCCCTCTGCATCTCTCTCCTTGTGTCTGATCCACCTTTTGCCCTCCGCATCCCTCTCCTCATCTATAGTCTGTCTGATCCCCATGCTGCCTTCCGGATCTCTTTCCCTGTGTCTGATCCACCTACTGCCCTCTGTAACCCTCTCCCCGTATATATACTGTTTGATCTGCCTGCTGCCCTCCACATCTCTCTCCCTGTGTCTGATCTGCTTACTGCCCTCTGCAACCCTCTCCCCATGTATAGTCTGTCTGATCTGCCTGCTGCCTTCTAGATCCCTCTCCCTGCCTGTATTGTTTGATCTACCTGTTGCTCTCTTGATCCCTTTCCCTGTCTACAGTGTCCAATCTGCCTGCTGCCCTTTGCATTTTTCTCCCTGTGTGTAGTGTCTGATCCACCTGCTGCCCTTTCCCTACCTGTAGACAGTCTGATTGTCTTGCCCAAGACTGGCCCCCAAGTGAATGCAGAGCCTTACTCCTGCCAGGCGAATTATTGGATATTTGACTTCATCACCCTGTCTCTACACCTGTATGTCTGTCTGTTCATCACAAATACCTCTTTTTTTCAACTCCTGTCCTCCAGCCTCTTTATTCCATTCAAGAATGTAACACCCAGTTTTCATGATCCACTGAAGAAACAAAATCCTCCCACTGAAATGAATGTCCTATAAACGCCTGAAAAAGTGCTGCTCTTGACAAAAGTTCTCCTAGCCCTTTTGCTCCCTCTAAAGATCTTTGCGGACTTTCAGAGTGATGGCAGATGTAAATAGCTGAGTTCAGTCACCTGAAGGTCAAGGATTGGATCAGCAGACCGTGATGCTATTGACTGAAAGAGAACAGGTACTCTGACAGGTCGAGGCGGTGGAATAGGGAGGGCGGTGAGCCAGAGATCCAGCCATAGGCCTGAATTTTTCGACTGCATTTGCTCTGACACTGATGGCTGGTCCTCTAGAGGAGCTTTGAGCCCTGCACAATCACTCTGCTGCATTAGTTTGTCTTTGTAAAGGGCTGAACAGACAGGATGCAGAGCTCTAAACTATGAGATACAGAAGAAGTGCCCTTAAAAAATACTTTATAGTCTCTTTCCAAAAAAGTTACTCTGGGGACTGCTACTGCTACGCTCACTGTTTTATAGGGTGTTATCTATCTATCTATCTATCTATCTATCTATCTATCTATCTATCTATCTATCTATCTATCTATCTATCTGTCTGTCTGTCTGTCTGTCTGTCTGTCTGTCTGTCTGTCTGTCTGTCTGTCTGTCTGTCTGTCTGTCTGTCCGTCTGTCCGTCTGTCCGTCTGTCCGTCTGTCCGTCTGTCCGTCTGTATATCTAGTAATAATTCTATCATTATATTATTCTCTCTTTTGTTTTAAATATTGTTCTGTATATTCTGTCTGTTCTATCATTCTTTCATATGTTTTTCTTGTTCTATTTATCATTTTTTCATTCTATTTATCATTCTAGTCATCATCTTTCCATTTGATCTATAATTTAGTTTATCTATCTATATATCTATCTATCCATCCGTCCATCCATCCATCCATCCATCCATCCATCCATTCGTCCATCCATCCATCCATCTGTCCATCCATCCATCGTTTTATAGTTCCATCCATTCATCCATCCATCCATCCATCCATCCATCCATCCATCCATCCATCCATCCATCCATCCATCCATTCAATCCATCCAATCCAATCCAATCCAATGCAGTCCATCTATCCAATCCAATCCAATGCAGTCCATCTATCCAATAGTTCTATCTAGCATTCTATATATTATTTCTATCATTATATCCTTCTTTTGTTCTATCTATCAGTCTATCTCTTGTTTTATCTATCATTCTGTCTATCATTATATCATTCTGCTGTTATGTTGTTCTACTGTATCTATCTGTTTATCTATAATTTTATCTGTCGTTATGTCTATTATTATCTCATGTTGTTCTGATGTTCTATCTATCATTATATCATTATGTTGTTCTGTCGTTCTGTCTATCAGTTTATCTATCCTTCTATTTGTTCTATCATTCTATCTGTCTGCGGTCTGTTTTTCATTCTTTCATTCTATTCTATCATTCTATCTATCTATCTGTCCGTCCGTCCATCCGTCCATCCGTCCATCCATCCACTCTGTCTGTCTGTCTGTCTGTCTGTCTGTCTGTCTGTCTGTCTGTCTGTCTGTCTGTCTGTCTGTCTGTCTATCATTCTATTGCTTTATCGATCATTATGTTGCTCTATTGTTCTAACATTCTATCTGTCTATACTTGTATTGTATTGTCATTCTTTTATTTTTCATATTTTGTATGAAATCTATCTATTCTATATCTATATATTGTTCTATCTGACATATCCATTATTCTGTGAGCTATCTATCTGTCTGTCTGTCTGTCTGTCTGTCTGTCTATAACTGACCATTTATCCATCCCCACATTTGTGTATTTTATTTGCATTTGCCAGCTGACTAAATTTTTCTCCCTTTTCTTCCCTCCCATCCCCATGATCCCCTTTTCCCAGATTTACCCCGGGTCTGTGGAGCTCATGCAGGTCACTGAAGAGTTCATCCACATCGTCGGTCTGGGAATGAAAGACTTCCACAGTGCCTACCTGATGACAGGAAACCTGGGTAAGCGAACCACGGAAAACCCTCCCACAACACACTCATCTTGCTGACTCTTCCCGTCAGTTCTGTGTGTTGTCAGTAATTGAGGATAAATGGTGCATGGAGGGGGGCAAACAACTGCCAGTCGATAATGTTAATTAAAATCAAGCCCTTTCCACTTAATGTGCTAAATTCTAATGCAAACAGCCTCGTCTTATTTCAGCTCTGAATAGAGGAGACTGTGTTCGGGCTCAGTAATATCTATCGCAATGTGCTTTGATTTTCATTTTCGGAAAACAGAATCTTTGGCCTCTTATCTGATAGCTTTTTTGTTTCTGTTGGTAAAGCTGTTAAAATATGAACCATGACTCTTACGTTTTCCCATAATCTTCAATTGTCACTCAAAGAATTCCCATTTTAAATATCCACTCATACAAATACGGATTTGCCATCAAGTCATATCAAGAGTCTTTAAAAAAATGCTTTTGCTTCCGTTGGTGGTGAAGCACAGTTCTCTTTATTCGAGCGCACAGAACATTGACCCATGAAATTGCAATCTGCATGAATTGCAGAGCTCAACAAATATGAAATGAACGGATTAGGATGACCTTCCCATTCGTCAGCAGATACAAAGAAGGGTCTATAATGTTTGGAATGGCACTTATACCCATCTATCATTAAAAAAGTAATTCCATTGAAGGGCACCTTTGATATCTTCTTTAATCTTAACTTGTTTTATGTCGCTTGCTGTAAAACATCAGCAAAATGCAATTGATGTGATCATATGTGGAGTACAGCACAATGACATATTCAGATGGTATTATGAGAATGGATGCATGGTTAATAGAAACATTAGACTTGTTTATGTGTGAAACAAAAAACATTTTTTGATTACAAATTAATATAGAGGTTGTAGATATTTTCCACAAACAAATACTTTGTGTCTTGTTGGTTTTTAACCATTTTAAAGAATTCATTTACTACCATTGGCATTCTTGATCTCCCAGAACAGTTAATATAATATTTATTTTAGATGTCCTGAGATTTAAAGATTTTTAAAGGTTAAACATAGTGTTTTCCTGGATGTCCTGTTCCGATCACGTGATCGGAAATCGGGCCCGATCATGCGGTTTCAGACTCCATCAGAATATATATATATATATATATATATACACACACACACAGTTGAAGTCAGAATTATTAAACCCCCTGAATTATTAGCCCCCTTGTTTATTTTTTTCCCTAATTTCTGTTTAACAGAGAGAAGATTTTTTTTAACACATTTATAAACATAATAGTTTTAATAACTGATGTATTTTATTTTTGTAATGATGACAGTAAATAATATTTTACTAGATATTTTTCAAGACACTTTTATACAGCTTAAAGTGACATTTAAAGGCTTAACTAGGTTAATAAGGTTAGCTAGGCAGGTTAGTGTAGCAAGTTATTGTATAATGATGGTTTGTTCTGTAGAATATTGAAAAAAGTAGCTTAAAGGGGCTAATAATCCATTACTTACTTTTTTTAAGTAATACTGCTTTTATTTTAGCCAAATTAAAACAAATAAGACTTTCTCTAGAAGAAAAAATATTATCAGACATACTCATTTTCAAAATTTCCTTGCTCTGTTAAACATCATTTAGGAAATATAAAAAAAAACAACTCAAAGGGAGTTTCTGATATTAACTATATATATATATATATATATATATATATATATATATATATATATATATATATATATATATATATATATATATATATATATATATATATATATATATATATATATATATATATATATATACACACACACACACACACATATATATATATATATATATATATATATATATATATATATATATATATATATATTCACATTATTTTTAACACCTCTATAGTTATGCGGTGGCACAGAGTTACACCTCTTTCTTTACTTCACACAGAAACAGCATTGCTATTGGTTATTGGAATATTGCTATTGGACACTATTGATTAAATGCCTGAGAAGTAGAACACGGAAGCAGCTTGAAGCGAAAAGCGTGAGTGTTTTTTTGTATGCGGTCTGGAGGTATTATAAAGTTGATGACGACAACATTGCCATAGCAAACTGTGAGATATGCAAACTTAGGATTGTCTGCCGGGTATTTTAAGTTGAGGTGCTATTTGTTTTTATATTAGATTTTTTGGTAACACTTTATAATTACACACTTTGAATCATATATTAAGCATAAGCAAATAGTGAATTCATTGTCTGTGAAGTATTAATTCTACATTAATAGACGCTAGTAAGCAGTTTATAAATAAAGCTACAGATTCTGTATTCTTGACTAATAAGCACATTTATAATGTCCTTAATAATTGTGTTTTTATACTTAATTACTTATTAATTGTTCATTACCAAATTCAGTATTGCATTATTTGCAAAGCATTTGTATTTAAGAGTAATTGGTGGCTTTTAGAATCATTCAGAATGAGTTAGTAAATGATTAATAAACTATTCAAATCAACATTTGCATATCTTATTATTCAGCCATATAGTAAAGGTTACTATGGATGCTAATAAATGCTTTATTAACTCAACTTCATGCAGTTTTTTGATCTAATCTAAAGTGAGGACTGTTTATGACCTATAAATTCCTTATAAATGACAATTAAAGGCTTAGTATCAAATAAGAAGTAAATGTTTGCAATCTTATCTAAACAATAACATTACTGTAAACTTTAAAAAATGCTGGATAACAGGAGTGTCAAAATATAACATAAAACTGGATAAAACAACAACAATATAATAATTTAATGAAATATTATGATACAACATTTCAGTGTTATTTAGCAATGTCTAAACTGTACAGTAATTTTATTTTGGTTAAGATTGCAAAGATTTATTTTTCATTTGATACAGTTTCATTTGTGTCTTTTAAATGAATAGAAATTAATGTCAATTATTTACTTTTTTCTTGTTTGGAATATAACTGAGCCTTTAATTGTCATTTATAAGGCATTTACAAAACATAAATAGTCCTCACTTTAGGTCACAAAACTGGATGAAGTTGATATAATAAAACATTTAATAACATACAAATTAACTATTAGTTTGTGCCTGAATAATAAGATATATAAATGTTAATTTGAATAGTCATTAACTTATTCTGAATGATCTTTAAAAACCACTAACTATTCCTTAATAGTTAAATAGCTTGTAAATAATGCAATACTCAAGTCATGAAAAAATAATCATTAGCAATCATTAAACGCACTATACATGAGCTTTTGTATCTGTAGTTATAAACTGCTTACTAATGTTTATTTCATGGCTTTGATTTTATGTGTGTTACCATACTGGTGTTTAGTAGCTTTGTGAATGACACTGAGCACCTTCTATATATTGATACACTTTTCTGCTTGTGGGAAAAGTTGTTTGAGATGAGCATTGGTTCATTATGTAACTTCCTCATCACCACCTGCATATGGGTGTGTTAACGTGTCTAACTGTGTAACAAAAGATGTGTAGATGTTGGTCATTCAAAATACAGACATATTACCTCTATAAATTAATAAAATACGGTAGTTTACCGTAAAAATGAGAATTTACTTCTACATTTTGTACTGTATTTTTAACGGTAAAGTACTGGCAACCAAATCTGCCGTTTTTTATCGTAAATTTTATGGCTTTATTTTTTACAGTGTAGTGTGTAGTTATTATAAAGTGTTACTGATTTTTTTTATATTAAATAAGTATCGGAGTTGGTTTCGGTATCGGTAGATAGTCAAAATCAAATGACTCGCACTCGAGGGCAAAAAAAACCTGATCGGGATGTTCCTAGTCGGGACAACACCTAGAACGGTGCTGTTAGTTAATAAGTTAAGAATATAGCACATTAGAAATAATTTTTGTTATTAATAAACTGTAAAAAATATCTGTAAATGAGCAGTTTTCTGTATTTTGTGATTCATTTTTATTTATTTATTTTTTATTTATGCTTTTGAATTGCATTATGGGACCTAGATCTTTCTTCCAGTAACATTTAAAAAGTGACAATTATTAACATTTGTAATAGTTATAAATTATCTGGGTTGATGTTGAATATTATTGTACAAAAACCTTGAAATAAATTGCCAGTTCATATACATCTTATGCGTTATGTTATTTCAAACTACTAAAATGTCAATAGAGGTCACTTTGTTAAACTGTAGAGTTGAATTTTTTAACATTAAAAATTGTCAGAACTGACATCAAGGTCCCATAATGCAATTCACCACCGTAAATAAAAGGAAAGCACTTGGGAATCTCAAAATGCGGAAACTGTTAATTAAAAGCAGTCAAAATGACTGAATCAGTATTTCTTGTGTTAAATTATGTAATTCATGCATCAACAGTGTATAATGTTATATATATAGTATATATATTTCTGTCTGAAATCCATTTTCTGTACTAATATGCAGTTACTAAAAAAAAGCAGACTGTAATAAATGGCGTTTTGAAGTTGTACATAAAGACGACGGAAGTAAATTTTACACAAATATGCAATCAGGGGCGACGCAGTGGCGCAGTAGGTAGTGCTGTTGCCTCGCAGCAAGAAGGTCGCTGGTTCGAGCCTCGGCTGGGTCAGTTGGCGTTACTGTGTGGAGTTTGCATGTTCTCCCTGTGTTGCGTGGGTTTCCTCCGGGTGCTCCAGTTTCCCCCACAGTCCAAAGACATGTGGTACAGGTGAATTGGGTAGGCTAAAATGTCTGTAGTGTATGAGTGTGTATGGATGTTTCCCAGAGATGGGCATCCGCTGCGTAAAACGTGTGCTGGGTAAGTTGGCGGTTCATTCCGCTGTGTCGACCCCGGATTAATAAAGCGACTAAGCCGAAAAGAAAATGAATGAATGAATGAATGAATTATGCAATCATAAATAGAGTGTTTATTTTCAGTATACAGTGAATTTCCAACAGCAAAGTAAACAAACAAATTAAAAAGCGAGATGAGGCTGCAGATCAAACAGGCTGAAGAGCAGGTTCTAATCATCTCCCGCAGCAGTGATTTATTGAGTGTGTTTCTGTGTGTGTGTGAGTTCCTTCATTTGGTGTTTTTCTGCGCCGCGGTGGGCAACAGTCCTCAGGGAACCAGCCAGGAGGCATCGGCACCTGCGCCCACCTGTAACTAATGAGCTTAATGACTAGATCCTACAGAGGAATAGCAGGCCATTTCTGCCACGTCAAATGACTTCAGTGCAATCTCGGTTAAATGCAGAGGTTAGGCTGTTTACTGGAGCAGGTGACAGGGTCTCTAAACTCATCAGAGCAAATCATGTACACAAATCACTGTCAAATCAAGCGTGTGTAACCAAATAGAATAATCAGCATTATGTTATTATATATATATATATATATATATATATATATATATATATATATATATATATATATATATATATATATATATATATATATATATATATATATATATATAGTTGAAGTCAGAATTATTAGCCCCCCTTTAATTTTTTTTTTTTTTTTTTTTTTCATTTTTTAAATATTTCCCAAATGATGTTTAACAGTGCAAGGAAATTTTCACAGCATGTCTGATGATATTTTTTTCTTCTGGAGAAAGTCTTGTTTGTTTTATTTCGGCTAGAATAAAGGCAGTTTTTAATTTTTTATAAACCATTTTTAGGTCAAAATTATAAGCCCCTTTTAGCAATTTTTTCCCACTGTCTACAGAACAAACCATCATTATACAATAACTTGCCTAATTACACTAACCTGCCTAGTTAACCTAATGATCCTAGTTAAGCCTTTAAATGTCACTTTAAGCTGTATAGAAGTGCCTTGAAAAATATCTAGTAAAATAATATTTACTGTCATCATAGAAAAGATAAAATAAATCAATTATTATAAATGAGTTATTAAAACTGTTATGTTTAGAAATGTGTTAAAAAAAAAAAATCTTCTCTTCGTTAAACAGAAATTGGGGGGAAAAATAAACAGAGGGCTAATAATTCTGACTGCAACTATATATATATATATATATATATATATATATATATATATATATATATAAATCCTGAAAATGCTCAAGACAGCTATATATACTACTCGCACAGCCATTTGAAAATTTTGAAAACTACAGTAACATTAGACGTCACTGTATTTAGTGAGGTATATGAGTACAACACACTGAATATGTATGTTTCACATTTTTACTGCACTTTGCAATACTAATTTATTCACAGCATTGTGCAAAAGAATAAATACACCCTTATTTACAACAAACTCTCTTTGGGTAGAGCTGTGCACAACTGTAAACAATATTGCAGTACATTCTGGAACTGAACCTACAAAATACACAGGGCTGTAAATCATCCATGAAATTGTTCAATTTAGAAGACATTTTCAGGTAAAAAAATATAGAAAATTTTTAATAAAATTTGCTTGACCGATTTTAACAACTAGTTCAACATTTTTGTATGTAATGACTCAAGTAATGAAATGAGGACTGTTATGGGGAAATGAGTTTTATATGGATGACTATTCAGCATTCACAAGTTTAGTTAATTTTGACTGACATGACATAAGCGAATGATAATGTTATAAAACAGCAGAGAGTTGTATGAAAGCAATTGATGCATGTGCAAAAGCATTTAAAAATTGTTGGAAGGAATGAGAAACTGCTACAATGATGTGCACAAATGACTAATTGTTTTGAGAAATGCATTAACTGTTGTGCAAATGTAAATAGTGTTTCAACTGAGAAAAACTGTAATATGAATGGATTATAAAAATGAATGTCTCAGACAACCTGTGCTTGAATAATGTGTTTCGGAGTGATCTTCTAAAGCTGTAAATGAAACTGTGAGATGCAACATCAAAAAGAGGAAGATACCATTTCTGCCACGTCAAAAAATGTCAGTGCAATCTCGCTTAAATGTGAAGGTTAGTCTGTTTACTGGAGAAGACGACCGGGTCTCTCAACTCATCTGAGCAAATCAATGCACACAAATCAATGTCCATTAAACACATTAAAAAAATCAAATTTTAGCTTTAAAGAGCTGCAACTAAGACAAAGTCATTGTTTATACTTACAAGGAAAAAGGAGCCTCTGCAATCAAGGTTATTTGGCTAAAAGCGGACGCAACAGTGTGCCGTGTTGACAGAAGGTATTTATTGTGGTGTCAAGAACGTGCTATAAATTTGGCTGGAAATGATGCTGCAATATCTTACTATGACAGATCATTTTCTGTTGGCTTGGGCAGGCAGCACCGCTTTGTTCTTTTAATCAAAGAGAGCAGACTTTGGCTAAGATGATGTTTAATTTCACTGAAAATAGAAAGGGATTTGACAAAGCTGATGTCTGTCACGGATTGGTCAGGCTCTCACGATCCCCACTCACGAAGATCACCATCACCTGACTTCTAATGAGCACACAGCTGCATCACATTCACGAGCACCAGATAAAAGCACAGCACTCCAGTCGCTCATTGTCCGGGCTCGTCTCGACGAAAGCGGACAACTGAGCGACCACTCAGCGTAGTCATCCTCAGCTAAAACAAACGATTTACTTACCTGTTCTCTTTGTATTCCTCCTAGTCTTCCTGGTCCTCCCGAATCGTCCTGTCTTCCAGTCCTTCCAAGTCTGTGTCATCCTCTGTCAGCTGTATCTGGTGTGTGCTGTCCATCCTCGTGTATTCCTGTTACCCAGCCACGGAGGAAAAGACCCCAACATCATTCCTGATCCTCCTGGCTATCCTTCATGTGCTCCTTGTTGTCATTTAATAAACACCCTAACGTTTCCTTACCTCTGTCTCCTGTCCGCTTCATAACAGAAGCCCGGACCTATAACGACGACAACATGAGCACCCCCGATCACCTTCAAGAGCTGGTGGACCAGTTGAAGCGGATTCTACAGCCACCAGCTCCACTTTCCAACGCACCACCAGCACCGAGCACTTCCGCCTCCACAGTTTCTTCTTCGGCCCTTCCTTCCAGTCCCATGGCCCGACCAGCGCCCTACTCAGGCGGAGCGGGGGAGTGCAATGGTTTTCTGTTACAATGTTCCCTCATATTCGAAATGCAACCTTCTCTATATCCCACAGATAAGTCGAAGATCGCCTACATCGTATCTCTACTCTCTGGACCTGCACTTAAATGGGCTGAGACGATCTGGAACCAAGCCGGGCCGGTCATGAATTCCATCACTACCTTCACGGAGTATTTCAAAGAGGTGTTTGGACGTTCTGATGGGGAAGTAGCCGCTGGAGAGCAGCTGTATCATCTAAAGCAAGGTACTCTATCTACACAGGAATATGCTCTCCGGTTTCGCACTCTAGCAGCTGCAAGTGGATGGAATGAGAGATCGTTGTTGACCACGTACCGGCTCGGCTTGGAACCCACTCTCCGAATCCAACTGGCCACATTAGATGATACAATGGGTCTGGAGAGATTCATCCAACATTCTCTCCGATGTTCCGATCGTCTCCGTTCCTATCAACAGGACACCATCACCCCCTCGTCTGCACTCCTCCAATCGCCTGAGTCAACAGCCTCTCCAGAACCAGAACCCATGATAATAGAGTCTGGAAGACTGACATCAGCGGAACGACAGAGGAGGCTGACCCGGGGTCTGTGTCTATACTGCGGTGTCAGTGGACACACCCGTATGGAGTGTCCCCTTCGTCCCATTCGGACTTCAGTGAGTGTATTCAGTACGAATATTGAACAATGTAAACCACTTACTACCACCGTACAAATAACTACTGCCTCTATTTCTCTCCTTGTCACAGCCCTCATCGACTCCGGGTCAGCAGGGAACTTCATCTCCCAATCCCTCTGTCGTCAACTCCACCTCCGTACTGAGGCGTCCTCGCATATATACCAGATACAACCGATAACCCAGTGCACTCGATCTTCGACCCGTATCCATCGACAATGCGAAGACATCCTTCTTCAAGTGGGGTTGTTACATCAAGAGAGGATTCAATTTCTGGTTCTGGAGGGTGCAAATATGGACATCATTCTAGGGCGCCCGTGGCTGGTGAAGCACGATCCCATCATCTCTTGGGGCACAGGAGAGATAAAGAAATGGGGATCTGGATGTACACCTGCCTGTTTTCCAAATCTCCCTCTTCAAGGTCGGAACCCCATTTCTTTGTTTGCAACATCGGTCGAGAGCCCTCCTGAGAAGCAGTCTATCCACATTCCTAAGGAGTACAGCTCCTTTCATGATGTCTTCTGCCCCAAGAGAGCTTCCCAGCTACCGCCGCATCGGCCATGGGACTGCGCGATCGACCTAGTTCCAGATGCCCAGTTGCCAAGAGGTAGGATCTACCCGCTCTCGCTTCCAGAGAATCAGGCAATGGAAGATTACATAAGGGAAGCTCTGAGTCAGGGGTACATACGTCACTCAAAATCACCAGCCGCCTCAAGCTTCTTCTTTGTGGCCAAGAAGGACGGAGGGCTGCGTCCATGCATCGACTACAGGGTCCTAAATAACGGTACAGTAAAATACCGATATCCCCTTCCTCTGGTACCAGCCGCTTTGGAACAGCTCCGAGAAGCTAAAGTCTTCACTAAATTGGACCTCCGCAGCGCGTATAATCTGATAAGAATACGTGAGGGGGACCAATGGAAGACAGCATTCGTGACCCCTACTGGCCACTATGAATATGAGGTCATGCCTTACGGTCTGGTCAACGCCCCCTCCGTATTCCAAAACTTCATTCATGAAGTCCTCCGGGAGTTTTCTTCACCACTGTGTAATAGTGTACATAGATGACATCCTCATTTACTCCCGGAGTGAGGCCGAACATCGCCAACACGTTGCGGAGGTCCTACACACATTGAGAGAACATCACCTCTACCTCAAAGCGGAGAAATGCTCATTCCACCAGAAGTCGATTCATTTCTTGGGATACATCATTGACCAAACCGGTATACGTATGGATGGGAAGAAAATTGAGGCTGTTCTATCCTGGTCAGAACCCACTTCCATTAAGGAGCTCCAGAGGTTTCTTGGGTTTGCTAACTTTTATAGACGGTTTATCAAGGACTACAGCAGGATTACATCACCTCTCACTAATCTCCTCAAGGGTAAACCCAAAGGACTGGAGTGGACCAAAGAAGCAGCCGCAGCCTTCCGCCTTCTTAAGAAGGAGTTCACAAGGGCCCCACTCCTGACTCATCCTGACCCAAATCTTCCTTTCGTGGTGGAAGTGGACGCATCCACCACCGGCGTCGGGGCAGTATTATCTCAACATCATGATACACCGCCCCGACTGCATCCCTGTGCCTATTTCTCTCGGAAGTTGAGCCCGGCGGAGCAGAATTACAGCATAGGAGACAGGGAGCTTCTAGCAATCAAGCTAGCCTTGGAGGAGTGGCGTCACTGGTTGGAGGGAGCCAAACATCCGTTCCAGGTGATCACAGATCACAAAAACCTCCAATACATCAAAGAGGCCAAGAGACTATGTCCACGTCAAGCCAGATGGTCACTTTCTTCTCACGTTTTGATTTCTCCATTTCCTATCGTCCAGGACCCAAGAATCTAAGAGCAGACGCTCTCTCTCGTTTACACGAGCATCACGATCATGAAGAACTCCCAACGAAGATTCTTCCCGAACACATCTCCATTTGTCCGATCACCTGGAACGCTCCTCCAGTCGTTGCCACTCCGGAAGCCCCTGCTCCGCCGGGATGCCCTCCTCATCGGCAGTTCATACCACCTGAACACCGGGTAGATCTGATCCACTCCTTACATACCTCGCTAGGCACTGGACATCCAGGGATCAACAATACTCTCTCGCTAGTATCCCAACGATTCTGGTGGCCAAACATGGCAAGGGATGTGAGGCAATATGTTCAGGGCTGTAAGGACTGTGCCCAATCCAAGAGCCCACGTCATCTACCCGCTGGAAAGCTCCATCCCTTGCCGATTCCGAACCGTCCCTGGTCACACCTAGGAGTGGACTTTATCACTGACCTCCCTTCGTCAGAAGGTAATACCTGTATTCTAGTCATAGTAGATAGATTCTCAAAGTTTGTCAAACTAATCCCTCTGAAAGGTCTTCCCACAGCCTTTGAAACTGCCGACAATATCTTTAATCAAGTCTTCAGGTCATTTGGTATTCCAGAAGATATTGTGTCGGACAGAGGTCCACAGTTCATCTCACGTCTATGGAAAGCCTTCTTCAAGCTCCTAGGTGTGGCCGTCAGCCTCTCTTCTGGATATCATCCCCAAACCAACGGGCAGACAGAGAGGAAGATTCAGGAGGTGGGACGGTTCCTGAGGACCTTCTGCAGTGGTCACCAGAACTCCTGGAGCCAGTATTTGGGCTGGGCAGAATATGCCCAAAATTCACTGCGGCAACCCTCCACCGGACTCACGCCATTCCAGTGCGTCCTGGGCTTCCAACCACCGCTCTTTCCCTGGGATGGCGAACCATCTGATGTCCCCGCAGTGGATCACTGGTTCCGGGAGAGCGAGAGAGTCTGGGACGAGGCTCATCAACATCTGCAGAGGGCAGTCCGTCGAAGCAAGGTAACCGCCGATAGGAGAAGGTCTGAAGAACCCAGATACACACCCGGACAAAAGGTGTGGCTATCCACCCGGGACATACGCATGCGACTGCCCTCTCGCAAGTTAAGTCCCCGATTTGTTGGTCCCTTCACCATCGTGGAACAGGTTAACCCCGTCACCTACAAACTACAATTACCCTCTCACTACCGTATTCACCCTACATTCCACGTATCACTCCTGAAACCCTATCACGATCCTGTTCTTCCCTCCACAGAGCCTGACCACGAAGAGGAACCCCCTCCTCCACTGCTCCTAGAAGAAGGAGCCGTCTACGCAGTGAAGGAGATCTTGCGTTCCCGACGTCGTGGTGGCCAGTTGGAGTACCTGGTGGACTGGGAAGGGTACGGCCCCGAAGAAAGGACATGGGTTCCCAGAGCTGATATTCTCGATCCTAGTCTCATGGTGGAGTTTCATGAGAGCCACCCTGAGTTCCCAGCGCCTAGAGGCAGAGGGAGACCACCACGGCGTCGGAGGTGTCGGCCCTCAGGAGCGGGCCCTGGGGAGGGGGGTACTGTCACGGATTGGTCAGGCTCTCACGATCCCCACTCACGAAGATCACCATCACCTGACTTCTAATGAGCACACAGCTGCATCACATTCACGAGCACCAGATAAAAGCACAGCACTCCAGTCGCTCATTGTCCGGGCTCGTCTCGACGAAAGCGGACAACTGAGCGACCACTCAGCGTAGTCATCCTCAGCTAAAACAAACGATTTACTTACCTGTTCTCTTTGTATTCCTCCTAGTCTTCCTGGTCCTCCCGAATCGTCCTGTCTTCCAGTCCTTCCAAGTCTGTGTCATCCTCTGTCAGCTGTATCTGGTGTGTGCTGTCCATCCTCGTGTATTCCTGTTACCCAGCCACGGAGGAAAAGACCCCAACATCATTCCTGATCCTCCTGGCTATCCTTCATGTGCTCCTTGTTGTCATTTAATAAACACCCTAACGTTTCCTTACCTCTGTCTCCTGTCCGCTTCATAACAATGTCAAAAATAAGGATTGAATTAATTTATTTTTTTTTTGCAAATATGACCTTTTCTGCGTTTCAGTAAAACCATTTAGTAAATGAATTATATGTGCAAATTATAAATGAATCGAACTAAATCAATGTAATATATCATGAAAATCATTATGATATTTCCATAATTGTTTCAGCTAGTGCCCTATCATTGAGATAGATACTGTTTTTATTGTATTGTATTATTGGATTTGGCTTTAATTTCAGTTTTTTTTATTTTATTTTATTGCTTTATTCCACTTATTGACTAAATGAAAATGATAAATATTTCTGATAAATATAAATTTATTTACTGAATAAATGTACTTTATTTCAAGTATAGCAAAGAATAAGATTTAAATAAATACAACAGTAAAAAGAACAATCCTTTTGTGACAGACAGACAGACAGACAGACAGACAGACAGACAGATAGACAGATAGACAGATAGATAGATAGATAGATAGATAGATAGATAGATAGATAGATAGATAGATAGATAGATAGATGGATGGATAGATGGATGGATAGATAGATAGATAGATAGATAGATAGATAGATAGATAGATAGATAGATAGACAGACAGACAGACAGACAGACAGACAGACAGACAGACAGACAGATAGACAGATAGACAGACAGACAGACAGACAGACAGATAGATAGATAGATAGATAGATAGATAGATAGATAGATAGATAGATAGATAGATAGATAGATAGATAGATAGAATGACAGAACGAGTCATTATTTTGTCTGATGGAAAACTTTAATAAGCTTCCTCGCCTCAGTATCACCTCTGCATTTTAAATTGATGTGGCTGATACTTTGCCTTGTGTTTAAAAAATCTGAGAGCACAGTTGTATAAAAACGCTGATATTGAAGCTGCATAATGAAATTACTGGGTCAAGAGTTCAATCAGGCAATGCCGGTTGAATTCTGAATGCCTTCAATGCAACTTTAGTTAACCCAATGCTCAGAAAGTCTTTCACAATCCATTCCATATAAAAATGGCTGCAACGGATATGCGTTTCAGTATGGTTTTGTGTGATTTGCTAAAGTTTTATGCAGTTGTTATTGTAGAAAAAAAACTGAAAGAGGCATCACGTTGCGACAAGACTATAAGAAACTATTGCAATCACAGGGTTATTTTGTCTGGTCAGTGGCAGAGATTAAAGTGTTTATATATGTCTTTAATAATCATTATGACAATGTTGTCTGTATGTGGTCATGTGTGAACTGACTGAAAAAAGTGAACATTTAATTGGACTATACAAGGTGTTTGTTATAAATAAATGGCATAACCATGCTAATTTAACAATTTCCAACTTAGTTTTAGAGGTCAAAAACTAAATAATAATAATAATAATAATAATAATAATAATAATAATAATAATAATAATAACAATAATAATAATAATAATAATAATAATAATAATAATAATAATAATATTAAAAGTAATAGTAGTAATAATAATAATAATAATAATAGTAATAATAATAATAAAAGTAATAGTAATAAAAGTAATAGTAATAATAATAATAATTATTATTATTATTATTTACAACCTAATCCATAAGTAACATCCATATTTACACAGCCGATAAATGAAGCAGTGCTGCTTCTATGAGCCGAGTGGCCTGTATGGAGGTAAAGATCACTAAAGGGCCTGTAAAATCATGCTGTTTCAGAGCTGAACGTGTGAGCAGCTTCACCCACTGTTGTTCACTTCCACCCCATGAGCTCCTGTGACTAATGCACACACACACACACACACACACACACAGATGCTGGTTCCACACACACCTACACCTCGACACTCACTACCTGCCAATTCTCTTTTCTGCTCCAAAGACCAGTCATGGAGAATTAATGAAGCAATAATTTTCCGGAAAACCACAGCATTGTGAGGTGTATTGTCTTTATAAAATGGTTGCCAGGTAATGCATATATTATAGGCAATATATACAGCAGGGAAATATAAGTATTGAACACGTCATGTTTGTTATTGGGAATAATATTTCTAAAGTAGCTGTTGACATGGAATTGAACCAAATTGTGGTAAAAACTCAAACAAAACAAACATTAAAAAAAATAAAAATTGTATTTTCTATTGGATTCAAGTCAGGTAATTGGCTGGGCCATTCTACGACTTGATTTTCTTTCTCTAAAAGCATTTAAGAGTTTCCTTGGCTGTGTTTTGGATAACTGTCTTGCCGAAATGTCCAGTCTAGGTTCATCTTCATCATCCTGCTAACGTAGATGTTGGACTGAAGCAAATGATATTAATTTACAATGTCTTCTATGTCGATGTATAACTACTGTGAGATTTCAGCTGGGCTTTCACTGCCTTTCTACACCTTCAACAACTTTTTTTCCTGCATCATTTCATTTTATTACACATAACTTAATTTGTAAACCAATTAGGTTTGTTATCTTTTCATAAATGGATTTCTTTGATTGTTACCAACATTTCAAGTCAACGGCACCTTTAGAAATATGTTCTCAGAGAAAAATGGTGACGTGTTCAAAAAATTTTTCCTCGCTGTATATACTACTTTGTAATTTTTGAGATCAGAGTTGTTTGTTTGCAGAAGGAACTGCGCGTGTTATAAAACTAAACTTTAAAAGACTTTGTTATGGCAAATTAAATCCTGGATTTGAAATTGAGGTTTTAAATCGTATGTGGAAATGTCATTTGAACTGAAAATGCATGGAGAATGTGGAATTTACTGTATTGTTTCTAAATTAGATATATTTTTCAAATGTATTTATTTATTTTTATGTATTGATGCAACATATGGGCTTATTTGTTTTATTCTGCGAGAATAAAAGCAGTTTTTAATTTTTTATGAACCATTTTAGGGTCAAAACTATTTGCCCCTTTAAGCAATTTTTTTTTCAACTGTCTACAAAACAAACCATTGATATACAATAACTTGCCTAATTACACTAACCTGCCTAGTTAACCTAATTAACCTAGTTAAGCCTTTAAATGTCACTTTAAGCTGTATAGAAGTGTCTTGAAAAATATCTAGTCAAATATTATTTACTGTCATCATGGCAAAGATAAAATAAATCAGTTATTAGAAATGAGTTATAACAACTGTTATGTTTAGAAATGTGTTGGAAAAATCTTTGCTCCATTAAACGAAATTGGAGAAAAAAAATAAACAAGGGGGGCTAATAATTCTGACTTCAACTGTATATGCTGTACTGCGTATATTATCAAATTTACCATACATTTAGTTAATAAAACTGTAACAGCATTTTTTAGGTATGTGCAAATGGTATACCAAAATATGATATGATAACAGTTATGTCATATTTTGTTATACATCATATTGTGATAACAGTTATGTCATATTTTGTTATACATCATATTGTGATAACAGTTATGTCATATTTTGTTATACATCATATTGTGATAACAGTTATATCATATTTTGTTATACATCATATTGTGATAACAGTTATGTCATATTTTGTTATACATCATATTGTGATAACAGTTATATCATATTTTGGTGTACATCATATTGTGATGACAGTTATATCATATGTCACTGTTGCTTGTTCAAACTACCTGTTTAAAATGAGCGAATTTACTTGTTTTATGTTCAGTCCACTAAAATTTGTGAACCATTAAGTTAACTTAAGCGTTTTGTGTTAGGATAACATGAAGGAATTGTGTTGGTCCAACTACCTGGTTAGGGGATTTGTAGCTCCCAACATGCTTTGCGTGAAATTAAATGAATAAAAGGGAAATGTTGACAATTGAAGTAATCTTAGATGTTTACATTTGTTAGAGTTGTAAAGACTTGCTAGAATTTAATCTTCACTTTAGTTTGAAGATTTAGAAGATTTTCATGTAATGCTTTTAGTTTTGAGATTACCACCTTGCAGAAGCTCCCATGGTTTGGGTGTTGGCAGCTTAATTAGCAAAAATGCAGTTTGTTGCTTTGCTCAGTGAGCACTAACTGTCCTAAAACTAGTTCTGAGATCAGTCTCAATCAAGAGACTTCGAAATATACAGCACATAATAGACATTCATGATATTATCAGACCTTTGAGTTTAAGTTAAATAAAAATACAAATGTATTTAAACTTTTATTTGATAAAATCATGTTGGACCAACTCAATTGCATTTAATTGTGTAAATATTTTTTTAAGTTAGTGCTAAACAAATTTATTGAATGGAAATCCTGCACTTAATTAAATTGAGTTTATCTAATAAGTTATTTTCTGAGTATTCATTTACTATTTACTACATAATTATGCTATTTTTTTATTTCTATGTACATTTAATTCCTATGTTCTTCATATTCAATTAACCAGTTATTCAAACACTCAGTTGAAGTTTTATGTAATGTCCTTTTTATTATTTTGACTGTTTTGAATTCATACAAATATGTTTATTACTTAAAAATACGTTTATGAAATCTGATGTGGAATTGTCATTTGAATTGGATATTCATGGGGAATATAGGATTTACTGTATTGTTTCTAATTTACATTTATTTTTTAAATCTGCTGTAGTTCTAATGGTGTAACGATGCATTGTTATGAATGTATTTCTGCCGAATAGCAATATTATGTATTGATGCAGCATAAGCTACTGCAAAAATAATTAGCATATATGCTGTATTGTGTATATAGTGTTATGATATTCAGAATACATTTTAAATGTCAATTATCATTTGTTAGTTAATAAAATGCAACAGCGGTTTTTTCTAGGTATTTGCAAATATTATAGTATCGTACCATTAATATTATTTAGCAGTTATCAGATCATATTACTGTGAAACATTCAATTTACATTCCTATATATTACATTCAATATTATTTTTATTTCTATGTACACTAGTTATTTTCTTCATATGCATTTAATCATTTAATTAAATAATTCAGTTAAATCCTAATAATTAATACAGAAAATATGTTTATTTAGTTTATAAAAGCTAAATAGTTGAGAAAAATATGGAAAATGACATTATATTAAATAAATAGCTTTGATTCTTCAACATTATTGATGTAATTATGTATGTTTTTTATACAACCCTTGAATGATGATGTGTACTAATGTGTGCTTCTCTTTTCTTTTTTTGTGATTATTATTAGTTACCAGCATACAGAGGCTGCCTGCGGTATCTGTGATGACAGACATTAATTTCCCCATGAAGGGCCGGAAAGGGATGGTTGACTGGGCCAGAAACTCAGAAGACAAAGTCGTCATTCCTAAAGGACTCTTTGTACCCCAGGCAGCAGGTAACTGTACTGTACTGTACATCTTATGTCAAATACAGTGAGGCTATGTTAACTAGATTATGACAGCCAACTTTCATTAAACGTGTTATAATTATGTTTCGTTCTGGCAAGTAGTGAATCTCAAACCACAGGATTTTGAGGAATCCAGGATAAAAATGTAGTTGATAGATTCTTGTTATTATTGTAGAGTCTAAAATTACGTTAATTAACAGCTTTAGAGATGACATCTGAGATGAAGCTTTTTACTATGTGAAAGGAAACGTATTCAAAGCAAGTCACTGATAGGATAAATTAAAATGACAGCTTTTCATGGGATATTAAAATACATCATGTACTGCACACTAAAACTGATTTGAACAAATGTCATGTCAGAGACAAACCAAAACAGGTTTTACTACTGTTTATGTCATCCGGTGTTATAATAATTCTAAAAATCTTGTCAGACATATTATAACAAAGTCAGGCATACTTTTTTAACAAGAATCAACTGATGACAAAGTAAAATGCTTTGAAAATCAATGTGCAGCCTTAAAATAATGAATTGTCATTGTAATGTATGTGTATATATTATTTACTCTATTATATGTTATTAGATATGTATCTATCCTTCAAACAACCTGTTTGTTAATATATAATTTTGTTAAAGACATTTGCAATAATTTTAAATATTATAGAATTGTGTACGATCACTTGTTCTTTAAAATATTTTAATAATTGCTGATCAGATGTTTTTTTGCATAATTATATCCGTTACGCTCCTATATTTCACCCATATTTTTGACATCATATTTGCACAGGAGTTATTAAAGTAGCATTAAAGACTTCAGAATCAGTAAATAAACCATTTTCCATATTTTGTTATTCATGGATTTTTTCCATTTATTTTTGCTTTTGAATTGCATTATAGGGCCTGATTTTCCACCAACAACTTTTCAAGTTGAAAAGATTAAAAAAGCGACTTTTAAAGAGTTTTAATAAGTATTAAGTGATATATTGTCTGTGTTTGTGTTGGAAATTAAATGACAAAAGCCTGGTAATAAGCAGCCAGTATTTTCTTTTTGTTATTTTGCAGACTTATATTATTTCTTATACATGATATTTTTTTCTTATACATTATATTGAAAATATTTATATTCAAAATACTAAAATGAAAACAAATTTAATAAAAGTCACTCTATATCAAACGTAGACAGAGGAGAGATCAAGGTTCCATAATGCAATTCTTAACTGTAAATGAACTGAAAACATTAATGAATCACAAAATACGGAACCTGTAATAAACGGGTATTTTTGACAGTGTAAATTTATTAATGTTTGTAAATTTAGTTTGATCCAAAATGGTACATTTCATCAAAGAACCTTCATCAAAAAATATTGATAATTCTTACTATTTAATTTTCAAGTGGAATATAATAAAGTTAAAGGTCATATGAACTCATTTTTTGTACGTTTACCTGTACACCAATAGACAATATTCTGATTAAGAGTCTACCATGTAAACAATAATTAATTGAATCCGATTAAGGTCATAATCGAACTAAACAGAAATCGAATTAAGACATGTGTAGTAGGCAGATTTTAGTCACTTTATTGAAGTGCAGTACAGACATGTAAACAAATTAATCAAACAATTACTGTCGTGTAGGATTTTCACCGCATTTTGCGACAGTATAGTCTATACACACACGGCTGTTTGACACTATTCTCTGCACCTACCGAGTCAGTAAAGGACCGCAGGCACACTCTCTGCAAAATGCTGAGGTTTATTCCCACATGGCGTGCAGAATAAAAAATTAATAAAACAACACTCTTCCAGCAGTTCATACTCTCATCCAATATTTCGTTTGTCAGCAGTTTGAGACCTCTGCCTTAAGACTAACATATTGATAATAAGACCTAAAAAAGTTTAGAATTTTGATTTCACGTGGTCTTTAATGGTAATTTAACACTGAACAGTTCATTTAAAGTCCACAAGAACCGGAAGCTGTTTTTGTTGCTGTTATTGTGACACAGTTCCGAAATGGAATATTAAATGAGAAAACAGTGGGCATGGCTTGTTTTTTCTACTGCGAGCTGATTGGATGAAGTAAAGTAGGCGTTTCATTCAGAACACCTTCTGCTCAACATTTCTGTTTGTTATCAAAACTGACAGTTGGAGGGGCGTGGTTAAGTATGTTAGCCACGCCCAATACTTCAGACAATTTAACTTAAAAAAAAACGGAAGTGCATTTTCAGATTCCAATTAAAGATTATAAGGGCAAACATAAGGGCAAACTTTTTTTTTTTCTTAATAACATGGACAGATGAATTCTTGATCACAAAACTAGCAATGTGAGCTAACAAAATCATATGGTTAGTTTTGATTTCATTTGTACTTTAAGTTAGGTTTTTATCACTCTGTTAAAGCTTATTAAAGTCAACATAGTCACAATATTTAATATTTATATTTAACAATATTTTTATTTATATTTAATTTATATTAAATTAAAACTTAAATGTATTGATAATAAATTTAGATTTAAAAATTTCAGTTGCCATAAAAAGTATCCAATTACATTTTTTTTACATACATTTTTTTCCACACAATATTTTATATTTAAAGATTACATTTTACGTTCTCATTATAAAGCAATACAAAATAATACCAATTATGTATCATCAATGAGATTTCAAAGTTATGTAATCGGTACCACGTGATTGTGTTCAAATTTCAACGCAGTGACATGGTGTGACCGTTTAATGGAATCGCTTTAAGATTACAAGATTATATGTCAACCGCTTGCTATTTGGCTGTTTTAGAGGAGACTGCACTCTGTCGACCACATCAATTCAGATGACACAGCACTCGCCGGATCCTCTCAAACAATGATAGTAAAAGAGAGCTGAGCTCCAGCGCACCACACTATTTACTTAATTAGGGTGATCAGTCTTATCTGAAGTGTATCAAAGGGAAGTAATGAAGGATTGATTTAATACATAACTCACTCCAGCTCGCCTTCTGCTTGACTGGAGGGCTGTACCGAGCTGTTTGAACCCAGATTAGCCTTCCTGTCGGCAGAAAAGACCTTTGCCTTTTAGTTATCAATAACCTTGCTGGTATAGTCTAATCTAGCTCTTGATTCATTATTGGCAGGAAATTTATGATGGATTAGCTGTCGGTAATTTTGTTTGGCAAGATAGCTGATATTGAATGAGTATTTTGCAGGTTTGGAGGTTAATTAATTCCTGGAGCTTTGAAAAAATAAATCTGTTTCATTTGCTTTGTATTAAAAGATTTGCACATGGAAAAGGAAGTTATTAAAGTGGGACACTGGGGGAATAAATACTGATTTTTCATGCATCTGTGAATTTAGAGATTTTGAGCTTTTCATGAAGTGTGTTTTTTCTTCACGTTGAGATTTTGGGCTTTTGGGCTTTTCATAAAGTGTTTTCATTTTTTCAGCTTGAGATTTTGGGCTTTTCATGAAGTGCTTTTTCAGTTTCTTGAGCGTTTCTTTTGATGCGCTTGATCAGTTTGTGTCTGTAGATTTCAATTGTTATAGGTTGTTTTCTCACAATACGGTTTTCTACTGCACTGAGACCAAAAATATGAGCTGAGAAAAACACATTCTATCTATCTATCTATCTATCTATCTATCTATCTATCTATCTATCTATCTATCTATCTATCTATCTATCTATCTATCTATCTATCTATCTGTCTATCTGTCTATCTGTCTATCTGTCTGTCTCTCTGTCTGTCCATCCATCCATCCATCCATCCATCCATCCATCCATCCATCCATCCTTCCATCCATCAATCATTCTGTTGTTCTGTCTATCAGTCTATTGTTCTGTTTATTCTATCATTCTATTTGTCTATCTATCTGCTGTCTTTCTATTGTTCTATTATTCTATTCTATCGTTCTTCCTGACATCTATCTATCTGTCTGTCAGACGGTCCATTTGTCCTTTCCTCTGCCCCTCCATCCATCCATTTATCCATCTATCCATCCACCCGTCCCTCCGTTCGTCTGTCCATCCATCCATCATTATGTCTATTATTATATCATGTTTTTCTGATGTTCTATCTATCGTTATATCATTATGCTGTTCTATCAGTTTATCTATCCTTCTATTCGTTCTATCATTCTATCTGTCTAGCTGTCTGCTGTCTGTTTTTCATTCTTTCATTCGATCTATCTATCTATCTATCTATCTATCTATCTATCTATCTATCTATCTATCTATCTATCTATCTATCTATCTATCTATCTATCTATCTGTCTATCTGTCTATCTGTCTATCTGTCTGTCTCTCTGTCTGTCCATCCATCCATCCATCCATCCATCCATCCATCCATCCATCCTTCCATCCATCAATCATTCTGTTGTTCTGTCTATCAGTCTATTGTTCTGTTTATTCTATCATTCTATTTGTCTATCTATCTGCTGTCTTTCTATTGTTCTATTATTCTATTCTATCGTTCTTCCTGACATCTATCTATCTGTCTGTCAGACGGTCCATTTGTCCTTTCCTCTGCCCCTCCATCCATCCATTTATCCATCTATCCATCCACCCGTCCCTCCGTTCGTCTGTCCATCCATCCATCATTATGTCTATTATTATATCATGTTTTTCTGATGTTCTATCTATCGTTATATCATTATGCTGTTCTATCAGTTTATCTATCCTTCTATTCGTTCTATCATTCTATCTGTCTAGCTGTCTGCTGTCTGTTTTTCATTCTTTCATTCGATCTATCTATCTATCTATCTATCTATCTATCTATCTATCTATCTATCTATCTATCTATCTATCTATCTATCTATCTATCTATCTATCTATCTATCTATCTATCTATCTATCTATCTATCTATCTGTCTATCTGTCTATCTGTCTGTCTCTCTGTCTGTCCATCCATCCATCCATCCATCCATCCATCCATCCATCCATCCATCCTTCCATCCATCAATCATTCTGTTGTTCTGTCTATCAGTCTATTGTTCTGTTTATTCTATCATTCTATTTGTCTATCTATCTGCTGTCTTTCTATTGTTCTATTATTCTATTCTATCGTTCTTCCTGACATCTATCTATCTGTCTGTCAGACGGTCCATTTGTCCTTTCCTCTGCCCCTCCATCCATCCATTTATCCATCTATCCATCCACCCGTCCCTCCGTTCGTCTGTCCATCCATCCATCATTATGTCTATTATTATATCATGTATTTCTGATGTTCTATCTATCGTTATATCATTATGCTGTTCTATCAGTTTATCTATCCTTCTATTCGTTCTATCGTTCTATCTGTCTAGCTGTCTGCTGTCTGTTTTTCATTCGATCTATCTATCTATCTATCTATCTATCTATCTATCTATCTATCTATCTATCTATCTATCTATCTATCTATCTATCTATCTATCTATCTATCTATCTATCTATCTATCTGTCTATCTGTCTATCTGTCTGTCTCTCTGTCTGTCCATCCATCCATCCATCCATCCATCCATCCATCCATCCATCCATCCATCCTTCCATCCATCAATCATTCTGTTGTTCTGTCTATCAGTCTATTGTTCTGTTTATTCTATCATTCTATTTGTCTATCTATCTGCTGTCTTTCTCTTGTTCTATTATTCTATTCTATCATTCTTCCTGACATCTATCTATCTGTCTGTCAGACGGTCCATTCAGCCCCTCCATCCATCCATCCATCCATCCATCCATCCATTTATCCATCTATCTATCCATCCATCCATCAGTCCCACCGTCCGTCCGTCCGTCCATTCATCCATCCATCCATCCATCCATCCATCCATCCATCCATCCATCCATCCATCTATCCATCTATCCATACATCATTCTGTTGTTCCGGTGTTCTATCTATCAGTCTATCATTCTGTTCATTCTATCATTTTATATGTCTATCTGCTGTCTATCTGATGTATCTGTCGGTCTGTCTATCTATCTATCCAGTCTGATCTCACAAGGAAACATAACTATTTGTACTAATTCTAAGTATAGTAGCTAATTGGTACGAATTTGTATGAGCTCAGTCGTATGAAAATGTAAAATTTTAAAAAGAAGGCATGGCACCCAACCCCACCCCTAAACCCAACCGTCGTTGTGTGATAAGCAAATCGTGCTAAATTGGACGAGTGCGATCATACGACTTCATAGAAATTTACCACTAAATAAAAAATCTTTCTGTCATTTTATCTATCTATTTATCCATCTAAAACTGTGAGAAAAAAAGGATATGATAAAAAAACACACTTTTGAAGGGAGATGCTGTTTGATCACATGTGATTATATGATTGCATCATCTTACCTTGACTGTTTTTTCCCTGTCAGATATGGATGGATCTCCTGTGTTCATTCTTGGAATGGTTCTCTACAAGACTCTTGGCCTTATGCTGCCTGCTCCACGGTAAGACTGACCTCATCTGCACTCATCTAGATGAAATATTACAAAGATATGATAGGGATATTATAGAGGTAAGATCCCAGCTAGGAATATGTGTACCCTAGGGACTACTTAACCATCAAGAGTTTGAATTATTAAGCCTGTGAGAAACGACTTTATTAAAATAACTTATCAGGATTTATCGTATTACTATTTTTAAAGTTCCCTTTTTGAGAAATTGGAAACAAATTCAATTAAAGTGTGTATAAGATTTATAAATGCCTGACTTCTGAAACTTTAAAAATGATTTAAAAATTATATTAAGTATAGAATAAAGGAATAAATAAATTAAGATTTTATCATAATAAATGAATAAATGAATAAATAAATAAATAAATAAATAAATAAATAAATAAATAAATAAATAAATAAATAAATAAATAAATAAAATTAAAGTGTGTTTATGTGTAAGATTTATAAATGCGTGACCTCTGAAAAATGATTAAAAAATTATAATAAGTATAGAATAAAGGAAAAAATGAATTAAGATTTTAACATAATAAATAAATAAATAAATAAATAAATAAATGTAAAAAATTCAATTAAAGTGTGTAAATGCGCAAGATTTATAAATGTGTGACCTTTAAAACTTTAAAAATGATTAAAAAATGATTTCATTTATGTATTTATTTTGTGAAATGTCTTAATAAATAAATAAAGGAATAATTAAATTATGATTTTATCATAATAAACAAATAAAATTCAATTAAAGTGTATATATGTGCAATATTTATAAATGCGTGACCTCTGAAACTT
Organism: Danio aesculapii; assembly: GCF_903798145.1. Lineage (NCBI taxonomy): Eukaryota > Metazoa > Chordata > Actinopteri > Cypriniformes > Danionidae > Danio > Danio aesculapii. The sequence goes on along the minus strand of NC_079447.1, from coordinate 14,876,372 downwards.
TAAAAATGACTAAAAATGATTTTATGTATGTATTTGGTTTACGAAACGTCTTAATAAACGAATAAAGAAATAAATGAATTAAGATTTTATCATAATAAATTAATAAATAAATAAATAAACTGGTAAGTTAACCAGTTAACAGAACTTCTGTACAGTATATACTATTCCTGATACCTGCTGTTCTTTCTCTTTACTTTTTCTTTTTTTTTCTTTTTAAAATGTATTTTGCTGGATGGGTATATTTGCCATTCCAACTTTTGCCCATAGTAAGAAATAATTTCAGAGTCAGATGACATAAACTGCTGAAACTATCATCATTATGGCAGTTCTGACATAATGTTATTGCATATGTATTGCCTTTGGCTTACATACAGTATCTGGTGCAGTCATTGTTTATTATGGCATTAATAAGGAATTTGTCCTTGTATAAAACTGACTCATGTGTCTAATGTGTTAAAGCCTGAGGTGAAAACGTTGCACACTAAAACAGAACATGAGAATTTATGTTTTAGAGAAGCTCTTTCTTCCAGATTGCTTCTAAAAACAGAAGTAAGTACAATAGACGGCAGTGTTTTCTTTCCCAGTCTTTATGTCAGACTGCAAATTCTCGGTTATCCTCAGAATCCGTCTAGAAACTCGGGATCAAAACCTCCTGTTCCGTCAGAGGACTTCCAGTCAAACCTCTGGAGATGCGCAGGACAGAACGGACCTTTCCTGGTGTGGCTCCGAGCTGTCAGTCAAACCTCAGTAAACCTGAGCATGATTCCTCCATGGAGTTCCCACTGACAGGGAGAGAGTTCATGGAAGAACAGAGAAAAAGGGCAGTTGTCTGGATTTGAGCTCTGCTGAATTCACTTAAGACAGTAGGGAGATGGAGATCAGTACAAACAGTGGAGGATAACCGAGGTGTTACAGAGACACAAACATACTAAAACAACGCAGCATAGTGAGGGAGTTGTAAAGATGAATCCTGTTTTTGAACATTTAATCTTTAGATATAAAACATTGAAAAAAATGCTGGCTTCCACGCTATTCCTACATGTTGTCCCAACACAAATCGATTCAGTTAACATAATCATTTTCACAAATTTAAGTGGACTGAATATAAAACAATTAAGTTGTCCCCCTAAAAAAAACTTAAGAATTGTTTTGTTTCAACTCATTTTAAATAAGCAATTTGAACAAGCAGCAAAAGTCATGTTTTGAGTGTTCTGTGATGAATTTACTATGAGAGATTAAATGCTTTCAGGAAGTGTGTTTTAAGTGAAGTTTATTTATAAACTAATGGATCACGTGCTTATGATTGATCACAGCTGGTCCCGCATTAGCTATCATATGATTTACCAATCAGACAGATCCAAACGTACATAAATAACCAGCTTTTCTCACCTTAGTCATCTTTGTTTTGAAGAATCCCTCTAGCCATTCCCCTGCTCCTCCCCCTCTTTCCTAAATTAATCCAGGATAAGGCAGCATGGCAGCTCAGTGGTTAGCACTGTCACCTCACAGCAAAAAGGTCACTAGTTCAAGTCCTGGCTGGGCCAGTTGGTGTTTCTGTGTGAAGTTCTCCCCATGTTCGTGTGGGTTACCTCAGGGTTCTACGGTTTCCACCCACAGTCCAAAGACATGCGCTATAGGAGAATTGAATAAACCAAATTGGCACAGTATGTGAAGATTTTTGTAGTGGGCTTTCTCCGCATAAACACATGCTGGTATAGTTGGCGGTTCATCTAGTTTTCTACCGTTCTATCTATCTATCTATCTATCTATCTATCTATCTATCTATCTATCTATCTATCTATCTATCTATCTATCTATCTGTCTGTCTGTCTGTCTGTCTGTCTGTCTGTCTGTCTGTCTGTCTGTCTGTCTGTCTGTCTGTCTGTCTGTCTGTCTGTCTGTCTGTCTGCCTGCCTGCCTGCCTGCCTGCCTGCCTGCCTGCCTGCCTGCCTGCCTGCCTGCCTGCCTGCCTGCCTGCCTGCCTGTCTGTCTGTCTGTTGATCGATTGGTCCGTCTGTCCGTCCTGTTCTGTCATACTATTGTTCTAGCTATCATTCTATCATTCTATATGCTGTTCTATCTGTCTATCTATCTGCTGTCTGTCTATCATTCTATCCTTCTATCCTTCTATTATATTACTCTATCTGATTTACTTTCGTTCTATCCATCTATCCATCAAAGTGCCATCGTTTCTTTGTTCATTCATTCACCCTATTGTTCATTCTATTGTTCTAGAATTCTGTGTATTGTTCTATCATTCTGTCATTCTATTTGTTTAATTCTATACTCAATTGTGACCATTTCTGGGGCAGTTTGGATGAATGCTTACTGCTAAAACTAGTCTTGAAAATTGAATCATTTATTAACTTTATCTTAATTAATGTTTGCTAGTTGGTCAAACAGTCTTTAAGATAAAGCTATATTTACTGTATTTAACTAGCCCCAGAAAATATCTTGCTTGAAGTTAAATACCAAAAAATCATGACCTCGCAGTGGATGTTTTAAACCAAGCCCGACCTGCGAAGGCACTTCTGTGCTAAATGAGCCCTTTCCATTAAAATGTGCAGAATGGGGAGTTTAAACAAAAATCAATGCTGATGATAATGGAGGTATTGAAATGAATGAAATTAGCATTCCTCACTCAAGCATGAGCTGACTGCCGTGTGTTATTTTATCTCACCCACAGGAATAACACTGCTGTGAACTCCAAAGTGATCGCTGTGACTGTCCGACCAGAACCCAAAGTTACAGAAGCCCAGCTGGAGATCGAGTTAGCTCATCTAGCTAATGTAAGCCATAGTCAGATCTCAACACGCTTCACAAACACAACTCAGAGAGGATAATGCATGCCAGCATGGAGGTCGTGCATCTTTTAAAACATCCTATCGTGTTGGATACATTTACTGTTTGATTGGTCTGTTCGTTGAAAGGAGCATGAAAATATGCTATTGATACAATACATGGAGTCAGTAAATAAACATTTTGACACAAGGGAGAAAATCTACAGCCTTTACATTTCCAAAATCAATGATGTCATTAGAATGTTTGAAATACATTGGGTGGGATCTAATTATAATAATTACACTGTTAAAATACATAATTTTAAAAATAAAATTATTAAAATAATAGTACAAATACTTTAAAGCTTTCTATTATGTTTAAAGTCTCAAATCTATAGCATATAAATATTTTTTTTTTAATTTCCTTTTTTATTGTTCCATTTACATTCCTATACAAATACAAGTGTATGTTGCAGTACCAGCTGTATCCATTGTTTCTTTAACCGGCCAATCAACAGAGAGCAGCAATAGTAGACACTAAAATAAGCATTACAAATATTGCATATGTGTATGTTTTGGGCTAGATAAAAGCTTTATATTATTATTATTATTATTATTATTATTATTAAAAAATACATTAGAATGAACACAGTATGTAAAAATGAACAAACTAACAAAGGAATGAATGAATGAATGAATGAACGAACATGTATGAACTTACATTAGAATGAGCATATGTAAAAACGAACAAACTAACAAAGGAATGAATGAATGAACAAGTGAATGAATAAATGAATGTACAAACAAACATGAACAAATTAACATAAAGAACATACAGTATGTAAAAATGAACAAACTAACAAAGGAATGAATAAATAAATAAATGAATGAATGAATGAATGAAGACAAATAGACATATATGAACTTGTATATCAATGTTCAACTTGTATATCAATCAATCAAACATATGTAAGAACGAGCAAACTACCAAAAGAATTAATGAATGAATGAACAAACATATGAACAAATGATTGATTGGATGAATGTATAAATGAATGAATGAATGAATGAATGAATGAATGAATGTTCGAACAAACATGAACATACAATGAACATATGTAAGAATGAACAAACTAACAAAGGAATGACTGGCTGAATGAACAAACATACTAATGAAAGAATGAATGAATGAATAAATGAATGAATGTACAAACAAACATGAACAAACATACATTAGAATGAACATATGTAAGAATGAACAAACTAAGGAATTAATGAATGAACAAACATTAACGAATGAACGAATGAATGAATAAATGAATAAATGAATGAATGAATGAATGAATGAATGAATATGAACAAACATACATTAGAATGAACATATGTAAGAATGAACAAACTAACAAAGGAATGAATGAATGGACAAACATATTAATGAATGAACAATTGAATTGAATTATGTAAGAATGAACTAACGTTAGAAACGAATGAAACAAAGAAACGAATGAATGAATGAATGAATGAATTAATTAATTAATTAATTTAAAAAATCAACATTGATTTTCCTAATGCTCCTCATGTGTGGTCAAATTGATCCAAATCTTCCTGTGTAACTGTGTAAATTATATAAAAGCAACCATATAAATCAATAAAAAGATGGCCTTTTAAAAAGGAAAAAGAGTGCATTGGCTCTGAAATCAAAAGAAAACATGCTCTTCTGTTCCCCTTTGAATCCCTACACAGCCAATCAAAGACGAGCTCCACAAAGCCTCTGTCATATGTTTCAGGCTCATTAATCAACAGACAAATAGCAGTAATTAGTCCAATAATTAATTTGCCATCACCGGTTATTTCTCTCCTCAATGTGTCATCAAGATATGGCCCGGATGATTACAATGGGAGCTTTTTTTCCCCTCTCTTCCTCTTTTTCCTGTTTATTTCTTAAATAACACGACCTCTGTTTTGACATATGGGTTATCATAGTGAAACTTCTTTTTATCTGCATGTACTGTGAAATGTCTAATCACAGATTTGCTTGTCCAATTACAATGCGTGTGTTTTTTCATTCTTTTTTTTGCAGGGAACAATGAATCCATTCTGTGCGCTGTGGGACAGTTCTGTCATGTAAGTGAAAGTCAGGTTTTTTTGCGTGTAATCGACTGTGTTCTGATTTGTGAAAATGAGCTTTTAATACAATAACTTTATGGCCAATAATAAATAGTGGCGCTTGTTGAAATATGCAGCCGTTGTATCCATGGAAACACGTTTGTGCTGGCATCGAGGTGAAACAGTGGTTGACATTAGCAGTAATAGAATTTTGATTGTGTTATTCTCCGAAAATGCATTTGGTAAAAAATATATATTTAGACTCCTCTCGTCTATTGTCAACATGAGCCTGGTTTACTTTATTAATGCCCATTACTGGTCTTATTGTGCACAAATCAAGTATTAAAATAAATAACTAATGTGTGTGTATATGCATGGGTTTAAGCAAAATGATGATATTTGTTTTATTTTATAAAGGTATTATAAGATGTTTTCCAAATTTCAAGCGCAAATATTTTAATTCAGAGTTTAGAATAACAAATGTTTTACATATTTTGTGATAATAATCAGGGCCTGACATTAACACCCGCCAAATGCGAATAGATTTCAGCGGTGGCGGGTAAGACAGACACTGCCACAAGCCACTTTGGCTGAAAATAATTTTCCCGGATAATAATTCTTAAAAACAGAGTTCGACAATAAAAATGGCCCAATATGCATGCAAAGGCGATCTTAGAAATTGAGAAGCAAGCGACTGAATTGCGACTGACAAAAAAAATTGCGTTCGCGCAAGCAATAGAAAGCAGGTGAATACCAAATGAGGGGATAATCACTGATTGTCACAGCTGAGGTGATGCGCGACTGTTTAAAACGCATGCGCGCTCCCGTTTCCTTGCGTGAAGCAACTGTGTCTAGAAACACAACTGATGTGATCAGTTCTCTTTCAAATAGACTAGACAAAAAGTGATAAACATGCACCCACAGTCTTCCTGCTTTCAAGAGTTCCAGATTTGTCTTTTTGTAAGCAGCACCGGTTGCTTTCGCTTTAACCATTCTTTGAAAATATTAATTATGGGTCTAACGTTAACCGTGTGTGTGTGATCATCCTTTCATTATCACACAGTATGTTTTTTTTTACCTGCTTTGTTTTGCGTTATTATGGTTTATTTATCATTTTTTACAATAACATTGCTTTAATGAGAGATTAACTCCCCATTTATATGTAGTTAAGTGGTGATCTGGGACCTTTAGCCAGGACAGATTATTGCACATATGTTTTGTTAAATAAAAAGTATAGTATACAGCTATATTTTGCTTGTTTTGACACATTTAAAATTTGTGGCTAAGAAATAATTAATTGTTTATACTTGGTGTAGTCAGAGATAAATTTGGTAAATCCTTCATTTTGAGCTCTGAAAATTATGTGAAATAAAAACTAATTGTAATACTATGAAACCATGAGCCATTTGCTCATGATTATTGAGAAAGCTCATACAAGACACACAAAAAAATTAAATGAATGAGGAGGCATGTGGAAATAGTAATTTTAGCATGTTAAAGTCATATTTATGTGTAAAAAATATATTTTTCCAACAATAAAATTGTGGCTAGTGAAAATGGGGAGTGGCTAATAATGTTGGAAATCTACTAACCACAGTGGCTGGTGATCAAAAAAGTTAATGTCAAGCCCTGATAGTAATATAAATATGTTAATGATTAATCATGATCAGTTGCAAAATAAACGTTTGTTTTTACAATATGTTACACTGTTAACAGTATTTGTAATTTACACAGTATTTTACTGTAATTTGAACTGTATTTTACTGCAGGACAGTTATGCGGCATGTTACTGTATTTTAAAGTGCATTAAAAAATGACTGTAGATTTTACAGTAAAGTTAAATTGTTAAAAGTGTATGTATATATGAACACACACATGCATGTTTTCTCAAGATTTCTCAGTCATATGCATGTGTGTGCTCATATAAACATGGAAATTATATATACAGTTGTACAAAAATATGTTAACATCAGCTTTTATTCTATTTGTGATGATTACAATAAATCATGATGACAACACTATGAATGCATACAAATAAATGTATGTAACAATAAATACTTTACTTACAAACACATAACCATATTGACTCACAAATTAATTATGTACAAACAATTAACTAAAAGTAGTAAATCAAAAGAAACTCTTAGTGTTTATCTAACATAGTAAAAATAAAAAATGCTGGGTTCCACACAATTCCCACACTCAATAAAAGATTAGTGCTGTTGTTGTTAAAACTACCCAACACAATTCTTGTAATTTATTTGTTTTACGTTTAGTCCACTTAAATTTGTAAACCGTTAAGTTAACTTAACCGTTTTGTGTTAGGACAAAATGAAGGAATTGTGTTGGTCCAACTACCTGCTTAGGGGGTTTGTAGTTTCCAGCATCCTTTGCGTAGGATTGAATTAAGAGAGGGAAATATTGACAATAAAAGTAATCTTATGTGTTTAAAGTTAATAGAAAAACTTGTTACAGTTTAATCTTCACTTTAGTTTGAAGATTTAGAAGATTTTCATTTAATGCTTTGAGTTTTGAGATTACCACTTTGCAGAAGCACCCATGGTTTGGGTGTTGGCAGCTTAATTAGCAAAAATGCAGTTTGTTGCTTTGCTCAGTGAGCACTAACTGTCCTAAAACTAGTTCTGAGATCAGTCTCAATCAACTGTATATTTTACTCATTAAATATGCTTGTAAATGTCTCTTTTAGTTAGTTTAGGACAACTTCAAATAAAAACTAGGAGACTTCAAAATGTACGGCACATAATAGACATACAGTTGAAGTCATAATTATTTGCACCCCTGAATTATTAGCCTCTCTGTTTATTTTCTTCCCCAATTTCTGTTTAACGGAGAGAAGATTTTTTTCAACACATTTCTAAACATAATAATTTTAATAACTCATTTCTAATAACTGATTTATTTTATATTTGCCATGACGACAGTAAATAATATTTGACTAGATATTTTTCAAGACACATCTATACAGCTTAAAGTGACATTTAAAGACTTAACTAGGTTAATCAGGTTAACTAGGCAGGTTAGGGTAATTAGGCAAGTTATTGTAATGATGGTTTGTTCAGAAGACTATTGAACTATCTAGCTTAAAGGGGCTTATAATTTTGACCTTAAAATGTTTTTTAAAAAAATTTAAAACTTTATTTTAACCGAAATAAAAAAACAAGACTTTCTCCAGAGGAAAAAATATTATCAGACATACTGTGAAAATGTCCTTGCTCTGTTAAACATCATTTGGAAAATATTAAAAAAAGAAAAATAAATTCAAAGAGGGCTAATAATTCTGACTTCAACTGTACATGATATTATCATACCTTTAAGTTTAAGTCAAATAAAAATACAAATGTGTTTAAACTTTTATTTGATAAAATCATGTTGGGGGCAACACGGGGGTTCAGTGGTTGAAATTTCTGTGTGGAGTTGCTTTTGGCAATGTGGTGGCGCAGTAGGTAGTGCTTTTGCCTCACAGCAAAAAGGTCACTGGTTCGAGCCTCGGCTGGGTCAGTTGGCATTTCTGTGTGGAGTTTGCATGTTCTCCCTGTGATTGCGTGGGTTTCTTTCGGGAACTCCGGTTTCCCCCACAATTGCTATAGGTGGGCTATAGGTGAATTGAATAAACAAAATTGTCTGTTGTGTGTGTGTGTGTGTGAATGAGTGTATATGGATGTTTCCCAGTACTGGGTCGCAGCTGGAATGGCATCCACTGTGTAAAACATATGCTGGATAAGTTGGCGGTTCATTCCGCTGTGTCGACCCTTGGTGAATAAAGGGACTAAGCCGAAGGAAATCCTAAGCTGAAATCCTGCCCTCGATTAAAGTTCATCCAATGAGTTTTTTTTTTTTTTTTTTGGAGTGAACATGTTTTCCTGACACAAATCGATTAAGTTAACTTAATAATTTTTTTTTTAAATTTAAGTTGATTGAACATAAAACAATTAAGTTTTCCCAAAAAAACCCTTAGAATTGTGTTATTACAAATCTTTTTAAATAAGTAGATTGAACAAGCAGCAAAGTCATTTTTTGAGTGTATATATCATATATAATACCAAAGTCTATTATTACTATTATTATATCCAGTATAATCAGTGAATTTGCTCATTGGCAGGGGAATATTTAACTTTGGATTTTTAACAAAAGTGGTTTTGTTTACAGTTTTGGTAGTTGGAAATTATATATTGCCTTGCTTTATCTTTTAAATTACAGCATAAAAAACAAAATAGTGTGCTGCCAGTACTTATTTTACAGATTCGTAATGGTGTAAAATGTTATTCCCAATTCAATATTTTTCCTCAGTGGATTTCACTATAATTAACATAAATTAGAAAACATTTCCTAATGAATTTGTTAAAAAAAAAAGATCTTTTATGCTCCTTAAACACACAAAAACTCTTAAATATACAAAATGATTCTGCAGGGATCCAGATCAGGATGTTATTCTCCGAAAAGTGTCTCTCAGAATAGATGAAGGTCTAGTTAACTCAGCCCGTGACACAACCTTTAGCTTATTTAGGAAACAGAGCTGCATTGTAAAATTGTGGCTTCCTTCACTGCCCTTTAGGAGCCTGGTTGAGAATAATTACTTCAGTGTCACTAAAGAATGAGGAAAAGATGAAACGGACAAATCCCCGAACACTGCAAAGCATTGCGGTCGGCTCAGATGCAATCATTTTTATAGCTGGAGAAAATTGTATGATGGGAGATATTAGGATGCTGTAAACCTTATTTCCCAAGTTTGTTTGGAGAAGTACTGTCTATAGTCAATACAGTTCAAAAGTTTTGGGTGAATCTTTTTTTATTAATGCTTTTATTCATCAAGTATGGATTTGACCAACTAATTATGAAATTAAGAACATTCATAGTATTACAGAATATAAATGAATGCTGGTAATGTTTATTAGTAGCATTATTATATAGAATATTCTATTCATCACGGAACAACAGAAAAAAGAAAACAAAAATATTCAGAAATGCAAGTTTTTTGTTTTTGTTTTTTTTTAACTGTGTTAGTACTCTGTGTAATGTTACTTTATTAAAATTATTTCAGGAAGACTCTGTGATACTTAAAACTAGACATATGTCTTCCTAAAATTCGGCTTGCAGAATAAAGTTATATTTTAAAATATATGAATGTTTTTAATTGTAAAAAAGTAATTACAATATTACAAGCTTTACAATATTACAAATGCAGCCTTGTAAGAATACATTTCAAAATATTAATAGAGCTGATGCAGTGGAGCAGTAGGTATTGCTGTCGCCTCACAGCAAGAAAGTCGCTGGTTTGAGCCTCGGCTGGATCAGTTGGCATTTCTGTGTGAAGTTGGCATGTTCTCCCTGCATTTGCGTTAGTTTCCCCTGGGATTTTTAAAATATCGGTGTGCCTGTTAAGTAAAATATGTCACAGTTTAATAAAATGTCTAATATCTTTTTTTTTTCCTATTGATAAACCATGTTTATATAACACAACATACATTTTACAAATGTAATTCTGTTTTATTCTGTAAACTAGGGATTGCATTTCTTACTAATTTAACACAAAATTGTAGAATTTATTTTTATTTTTTTATTGTTTTTATTTATTTATTTATTTATTTATTCATTCATTCATTCATTTATTTATTCATTCATTCATTCATTCATTCATTCATTCATTCATTGAACAAAAAAAGAAAGAAACCACAAAACCAATGTTTTATTTTTTGTTTTTGTTTTTTTGTTTTAGTTTTTTAATCATCAGTAGAATTATGGAATTAATAATTTGCGGAATAACCCTGATTTTCAATCACAACAAATGAATCCGTTTGCTATTCTGACCTATTGTCATTTTCTTGCTTGAAAATAATGCTCTAAATGATATTTATTGGAATGTTTTTGATTGCAGACCTGTATAGAATAAAACACAATTGTATAATTTAGTTTTATTTATCATTATTTTTATTTATTTATTGTTTATAAATTAATTCACTCCTTTATTCATTGAACAAAGCAATGTTTTATTTTTTCTTTATTCATCATTATTTTTATTTATTTATTGTTAATTATTGTTTATTATAAATTCATTCATCAACTCATTTATTCATTGAACAAACCAATGTTTTATTTTTTATTTTATTTTATTTTATTCTCTCATCAGAAGAGTTAAGAAATTAATATTTTGCGGAACAGCCCTGATTTTCAATCACAATAAATAAATGCATTTGCTATTCTGACCTATTGTCATTTTCTTATTTACAAAAAAAAAAAATGCTCTAACTGATTTTTATTAAAATAACAAATAAATACATTAACAGACCTTTATAGAATAAAACAAATATTAACATTTTACTCAAACCCATATCTTGTAAATCCAGTAAAGCAGAAGTGGTTTCCAGAGCTGTTTATATACTTGTTCTTGATATTTTCTTTGCCATTCAGATGTAGTTTTTTTATTTAAGTGACCCACTGTCCATCTTCTATAGGGAACTAGGAAAGCTCTTTTTTTTGTCAAAGGCACAGCTAAAATGGACCGACCCATATGGGGATTGCACCTAAATCTTTGGGTTCAGGTCTTTAAACCGGTAAACTACTCCCACCTCTGTCAGTATCATGAGAAATCTCTTTGTCTGAAACAAACATTGTGTGCTGGACTTAGAGAATCTAATTTTCTCTATTGTCACTTGTGCTTGTGTCTATAGCTCAGATTCCCTCTTCAGAGACATGGGGTCTCTTCTTTGCTTTTCATCTGAGTCCATTTGGATTTGGCAGCCTTTTCGCCTTTGTTCCCTCTTGTGCAATTAATAACGCACATATTTCTTTCAGCCAGGCTGCGTGGTGACAGGTGCTTTGGAAGGGATGTTTTCTGGAAACGCGAGTCAAGTTTGGACCACAATGCTAGCAGCTTTTACATCATTTAATAATTAGTAACACACAGTTAGGTCCAATATTTGAAAATCGACACAGTTTTAACATGTTTGACTCTATACACTAACACAAGGGATTTGAAATTAAACGAACATGATGTGCTTTAACTGCAGAGTGTCACCTTTCATTTTTATTTACATCCAAATCAGGTAAACGGTGTAGGAGTTACAAACAGTTTGCATATGTGCCTCCTACTTGTTAAGGGACCAAAAGTAGTTGGACAATTCGCTTCTCAGCTGTTCCATGGCCAGGTTTGTGGTATTCCCTTATTATCCCAACTACAATGAGCAGATAAAAGGTCCAGAGTTAATTTCAAGTGTGCTATTTTTCTTCTGCAAACAAACAACTGTTACTGTCAACTCTCAAATTAAAGCTTAACAGTCTGCAGTTAAAGCACATCTTGGTTCATTTAATTTCAAATCCAATGTGTTGGTGCACAGACCCAAAATGAGGAAAATGTCGATGTTCAAATATTTATGGACCTAACTGCATATGGGTCTCGTCATGTGTCATTTTTTTTCTGTGTCATTAAAAGGGTTGAGAAGGTTACTTAACTAATCACTAATTGCATAATTAAAATTGTATTTTAATGACTAACTCTTATTACTTTGTCTGAAAAGTAATTTAATAACTCAATAAATAATTGATTTACTTGACTCCATACGACCAAAAAAAAATTAAGCTCTTTTGATTCTTTATTAAAAATGAATAATTAAGAAAAGAAAAAGATTATATGTATCTGTCCTGCAACATTTAAAAGTAGTGATACCATATTTTATACATTCCATACTGTCATCAACTTCTTGTTTCATCTTGATAAATGTAAGTTTAGTTGAAATTATATGAAGAATTATTCTGTGAAAGATGTTTGTATAACAACAAATATAAAAATCTGCTTCTCTGATTTGTTTGATTTCTCTGAATCTGAATTGTTGAATTTATGTACAGTAATTAAGGCAAGGACATCATAAGTAACGGTATTAGATTACCTAAAAATGAAAAGTAATCCATTACTTTTAGTAATTTAACTACAGTAATAATTATTGGTGAATAATTGCAGCCAGCATGAGTCATTTCCATATAGTTTTTAAATATATTGTGCTAATAGTGTTATATTTATTTTAAGTATAACACTTGCATCATTCTGTAATAGCGATAAGTGACCCTTTTCACATTTCTGGGTTTCTCAGCAACAGAAGTCGTCATAGTTGCACTGTAAACCCAATAAGTTAAGGCAACTAAACCGTTTGAGGAAACCGACTGCTACAAACCCATTTGAGTTAAAAATTAATCTATATGAGTACTGTGAACTTACTCCATTTAGGTTGGAGTAATGAGGTATTTAATTAACTCATTACCTTCAATACAGAGTATTCAACTCAAATGAGTAAAATTAGCTTTCAGTCAATTTTGAGTTAACCTACACCCATTTCATTTGATCAAGTTAACTGTTGGGTTTTACAGTGTGGGTAAACTTAGAGTGCAGTGAATGGGAGAGTATAACAAATTATTTTTTACAATCCTATTTGCAGAAATAATAAAAGAATAACTCCACTATGGTGCTATCAAGATTTTCAAAGAAGAAAAAAAAATAGTGTGAGACAGACAGAGAAGAGAACAACGTCAAATTTACTCTCAGCCCAATAGACGCTGCATTAAGTAGAAACTCATTCATGTCATTTGACGCAAAGGTGCCATAATACATACATAAATGCATATAAATCTTCATAGATTTAAAAACAAAATCTTAATATTAAAACTTTCAAGGATTTTAGATTATGATGACGTTAAACGCATCGTAACAGTCTTGTGAAAAGGGGCTGTCAAGCACAGAAAAGCTTTTTTTTTCAATGAGTAAAGACCTTTCACCTGAAATGAAATTCTGTTTGCATTTATTCACCCACATTTCTTTCCAAATCTGTTTGATTTTGGTTATTCTGTAGACACAAAACAAAAGTTCAACTGGTTATTGAAAATTAATGGTGTTCGAAACATTGTTTTTAGCTTGAGAAAATCTTATAAGTGGATGTATTGTGTTGGTAAATTAAACGTTCACACTTTTTGTTCTTTTTGAAGAAGTGCTGTATAAACACTGAAATAAGACTACTTTTGAAGAAAAAGTAATAGATATTTTTATTCGGCAGGGATTTATCAAATTGACAAAAGTGACAGTGAAATATATTATTCTAACACAGTATATACAGATATGTGATCTATATCAACACATACTGTTTGTTTGATCTTTCTATTCATTAAAGAATCATACAAATATTAAATATATTGTATATGATAAGCAGCATAATGTTTATTAAGCTCCACATTATCATATTAAAATAATTTCTGAAGGATCACAAGGAAAAAATACATTTTAAAATATATTAAATTCTTTTTATAAATAGATTCTTTTTTACTGTATTATTGTATTTAAACAAGATATACTTGAGAGTATTCCATACCATAAAAGTGATGATTTTGGCATGCCATAAGAAGATATTTCAACTTTTTTTTAGTAAATGTCAATGAATTGACTTATATTTGATGCACATAGGATGAAACGCAATAAATAAATATGCAAATTAGAAAGCCATGCATGCATCCGTCAATATAATAACAGAGTTTTAATTAAGAATGAACTTCCCATTAACATGCTTGTTGAGTGTTATGGCTTGTTTTGTTATGATCTTTCTCAATAATTACATGATATCTGTGTAATTCCAGTCATTTAATTATTTACTTATTTAGTCGGGTCTTCTCCGGTCCATGCTGCAAATTGAAAACGGCTTCTATTTCATCTTAATCATCTTCAATATGAAAATTACACGCTGGCTTCAGAAGCAATATGAGCCAGACCTCTCTGTGCGCTGACCGATAAGAAACACAGAGAAATCGTATTTACCAAATTCAATTTTCATTGAATGAAGGGGCCACCCAAATCTGCCCCCTTGTGTGTAATTTGAGCCACTGGGATGGATTTTAGCCTTGCGTTGTTATTATTAAGGCAGCTTATAAAGAAGGAAGGGTCTCTGCCCTCAAACGCTCCCGCATATAAACAGGCTCACATTCAGAGCTGCTCTTATTGGACTCAAATAATGCAGATTTCATGCCTATTCATGACGAATTTGAATACATTTGCTGTCGAGTTTAGTCTGTAATCTGTTTGCGTGGTTATTTACGTGGAGGCATGTTCATTAATGCATTTATTCGTTAACTTGTTTACTCTGTGTGCACAAAATCAAAATTGCTCTTTGCAAGCAACACATTACAGAACACAAATGCACAACTCTATCAGCTCTCTCTGGCATGATTGTGCATATTTTGAGGTGCAATTTTAATTAGCCCCAAGAGATTTCTCAAACATCAAGGGGGAAACAGCTGCTGATTTCAGTGGACATTCGTATCATAACTCTGAGCGCTTCTTCTCAGAAGTGTTTATGTGTGTACAACATCATCTCATCATCTTAGCTTTATTCGTCTCCTGAGGAGTCATTTTCGTGGCAATCATGACAGCAGATTTACTTGACAAAACCTAAAACAATTCACCAGTAATGCAATACATTTAGTGACCAAACAGTTATAATAATATGTGAAGAAAGTATAAATACATTACACAAAAAACTTTCTCAGAGAACAAAAATGATACAAGCTCTGCGTGAGTGAGAAATTTCATATTTTTAACCTCTGACATTTAAAGGATAAATCAGACAAATTCCACTCATCTTGCTCTGAACTTTGAATGGAACTTACTTTCTTTTGTGGAACAGAAAAGGAACATTTTGACACCTTTTTAGAGTCTTTTTTCCCATTAATTTATAATGGCTGGAGACCCGTCGAGCAGCAAAAAAGGCCACAGAAGCAGCAAAAAAATAATAGTCAAAGTCCTTAATAGACATTAAAATTTGGAAAGCAGAGAAATTGAAAAATATCAATTTAAAAAATTGAAGCTATTATTCACAATAAATATTACTCTCAAAAATTAATTCAATCTTTTCAATGAATCATATTACTCTACCTGACAAAAGTCTTGTCGTCTATCTCAATTGTAAGAGCAACAAATAATAACTTGACTTTTAGTTGATCATTTGGAAAAGTGTCAGAAGGTAGATTTTTTCAGATGAATCATCTGTTGAACTGCATCCCAATCATCACAAATACTGCAGAAGACCTATTGGAACTCGCATGGACCCAAGATTCTCACAGAAGTCAGTCAAGTTTGGAGAAGGAAATATCATGGTTTTGGGTTACAGTCAGTATGGGGACGTAAAAGAAATCTGCAGTGTGGATGGCAACATCAACAGCCTGAGGTATCAAGACATTTGTGCTGCCCATTACATTACAAACCACTGGAGAGGGTGAATTCTTCAGCAGGATAGCGCTCCTTCACATACTTCAGCCTCCACATCAACGCACCGCAAGTTCTCAAAGCAAAGAAGGTCAAGGTGCTGAAAGATTGGCCAGCCCAGTCACCAGACATGAACATTATTGAGCATTATTGTCTGGGGTAAGATGGAGGACGCATTGAAGATGAATCCAAATAATCTTGATGAACTCTGGGAGTCCTGCAAGAACGCTTTCTTTGCCATTCCAGATGACTTTGTTAATAAGTTATTTGAGTCATTGCAGAGATGTACGGATGCAGTCGTCCAAGCTCATGGGAGTCATACACAATATTAATTATTTTTCCACTGCACCATGACTTTATATTCTATACTGTACGTTATTTCTGTTAAGTGACAAGACTTTTGTCTACGCAAAGTCGGACTTTACTGTCCAAATTAAATAATTAAAAGGCATGATTATATTTTATTTTGGTAAAATAAGCGTAATCTAGAGGCCTTTGCCTTTCAAATAAGCCACTTCTGATGGAAAATGATCAACTAGAAGTCAAGTTATTATTTGTTGTTCCTAAAACTTGGGTAGGCGACAAGACTTTTGTCAGGAGGTTTAGATCACACAATCTCTATATATAGATCTTTTTTCTTTATTATTAATATTATTATTATTTATATTATTATATACAAAAATAACTTCTTAAAAATAATTAGCATTATTAACATGTGTTAATATGTTTGTTTCCTAGTATTTTATACTTTTTTATTATACTATATATTATTATATTTTATTATTAAAATTTTTTTATACAAAAAAAAATTATTGAGGACCATTTCCTAAATACTCTGTAAAACCAAAATTTATGTTTCCAATTGTGAAAAAAAACCCTGTTGGAACATTTATTTTTAAGTGTTTTATAAGTGATGAATCAGATTTATTTGATTCTTGATTATGACTCACTCAATCAAAGCTCCAGTTTCTGTGACTCACAGCTCACCGGAGAGAACGATTGTCAATGAATAATGACTTACACGTTTTGTCTGTTCTTTAGATATTTTATATTTTTCTTCCAGATATATAACTCACATATTTTACTGACCACTTTCATGGTGCTTCGGCATCCTTTTGAAACATGAAAGCTGTAGTTTCCCTTTCATTGTAATAGCATAGAAAACAAGACCAGCACAGCCAATTGAACTTTGTCTTTTGTGTTCCACAACAACAACAACAACAAAAAAGTGAAAGTCATACACAGATTTGGAAAAACATGAGGTTGGAGGACAAACTGAGGTTAAACTGTCTAGAGCGAATTTCTCATTCATGAACATGAATGGTTGTTGTCGATTGTTATTTGCAAGGGAAAACAATGAAGTTTATTAATTTCTGCCTCAGAAAACCCTCAGTTTTGGTGCACAGAAGCACTGAAAGCAATTATGGTAATGAGTAACAGAAGGAAAAATGGAGGAAAATGTGTTGTGAATACCTGAAGTCACCATTACAATCCTGTTTGCTTGTAAGCCTTGTTCTCTTAAAAGGCGTACGTTACCCTAAACATGGCTTCGGGATAGCTTTTGTATATAATCAGATTCAAATTATTTCTCCCCCCTCTCAGCACAACTGATGAGCGGTTTCTCAAAAGCTATCAGGGAAGGTCTGGTGTATGTCCCAGCGTTGCGAAAATGATAAGTTATCCTGATTTAAAGGCAGAATCTTTCTCTCTCTAAGGCCAAATGTTGCTTATCTCTACATCGCTCATGCAGACTCTCGCTTGAATACTTACAACTCTATCAATTTTCACCTGTATGAAAAAGCACAGGACGGCCAAGCTTTGACATAAATCTCCATTTTTTTCTCATAAAATGGGATAGAGGTGATGATTGGAATAGCAAAGTTCCTGTAATGGCTTGCCACTAGCTATTTTCAGAAGAGCAATTTTCTTATGTGGGTGTTTGTCATATTCAAATCAACATTTATTTATTTCTTTATTTGCTTCATTCACTCAGTCTTTCTTTCTTTCTTTCTTTCTTTCTTTCTTCTTTCTTCTTCGTTCATTGCTGTATACAGTGCTCAGCATAAATGAGTCATTTTATCAAATTCTCAGTAAATAAAGGTAATATATTTTGGTGCATTTGAACAAAACAGATTCACTAAACAGATATGCTCATTAAAATATATTTAATCACCGAACATCCTTAGACATACAACGATAATACAGTGCATCTGGAAAGTATTCATAGAGCTTCACTTTTTCCACATTTTTGTGTTACAGCCTTATTCCAAAATGGATTACATTCATTTATTTCCTTAAAATTCTACACACAATACCCCATAATGACAATGTGAAATAAGAGTTTTTGAAATTGTTGCGAATTTATTAAAAATAAAACCTGAAAAATCACATGTACAGAAGTATTCACAGCCTTTGCTCAATACTTTGTTGATGCACCTTTGGTAGCAATTACAGCCTCAAGTCTTTTTGAATATGATGCCACACGCTTGGCACACCTGTCTTTGGGAATTTCTACCCATTCCTCTTTGCAGTACCTCTCAATCTCTATCAGGTTGGATGGGAAGCGATGGTGTTCAGCCATTTTCAGAGCTCAGATGTTCAATAGGATTTAGGTCTGGGCTCTGGCTGGGCCACTCAAGGACATTCACTGAGTTGTTGTGAAGCCACTCCATTGATATTTTAGCGGTGTGCTTTGGGTCATTGTCCTGCTGGAAGATGAACCGTACATTGCTGCATTCATCTTTCCCTCTATCCTAACCTTCCCCAGCCTGTGCCTTGAGACAATCCTGTCTCGGAGGTCTACAGACAATTCCTCTGTCTTCATGCTTGGTTTGTGCTTTAACATGCACTGTCAACCCTGGCACCTTATATAGACAGGTGTATGCCTTTTCAAATAATGTCCAATCAATTGAATTTACCATAGGTGAACTCTAATTAAGCTGTTGAAACATCTCAAGAATTATCAATGGAAACAGAATGTACCTGAGCTCAATTTAGAGCTTTACGGCAAATGCTGTGAATACTTATGTACATGTGATTTTTCAGGTTTTTTTTTTTTTTTTATCTTTTTTCACATTGTCATTATGGGATATTGTGTGTAGAATTTTGAGGAAATAAATGAATTGAATCAATTTTAGAATAAGGCTGTAACATAAAAAATTTGAAAAAAGTGAAGCTCTATGAATACTTTCTGGATGCACTGTACATTTAAATCAATGCAAAATATATGTAAAAAATGTACAAACTAAAAAAATTTATATATTTTAGATTTTTGCTCTTTTTCAATTTTTATTTATTATATTTCCATAACATGTACATGTGTCCTACTCATTTTTGAATGCTATTGTAAGTTATTTTGTTAGATTAGCTTCAGATTTGGCTTCAGTACTAACTAAACTAATGTATAAGCACACATTTAATATTGTAAAGCATCCTATAGATAATAATAATTTTACTGATAGATCTGTGAGGGGGTGTACTTATATGCTAAAACACTGTATATAGTACTCTTGAAATCTAATTCCTACAAATACATGCAAAATACAGATATCTTTATGTGGCATTGTTACATTAGCTTATTTTTTCATTATTATGGCCTTTTAAGAACTTGAATTTATTGTAAAGAGTTGAGACGTTGCATTAATTAGTTTATCACATCACAGGATGTTAAAACTGTGATGCTTAAAAATGAATATAGAAAAAAAGTTGAAGAAACGCCTGTTTTGAATGTTATCACTCGATTGAACGGCGTTGTCAGTGGTTATCAGCTGGTAGATATGGGCCAGTAAGGGCCTTCTGCGCCTACTGGTTGGCTCAGAAGGCTATCATCCATCCACATGGTTAATCAGCTATAGATCTTATTCGGCTGCCGCTGGAAGTTAACAAGAATTATTGATATTATTTATTACATTTCCCATTAAATGTATTTTATTAACGTCTACCCCTAACCCAACCTTAAACCCAACCGTCACAGTAATGTAAAAACAGATCTGAATCTGGAGTCTTCTCAATTAGTATAGCTGATTAACCATGTGGATGGATGATAACAGCCTTCTGAGGCTACCCGTAGGCGTAGAAGGCCCCTACTGGCCCTTATCTATCAACTGATAACCACTGATAATGCCGTTCAATCGAGTGAGAAATATGATGAAAAACACTGTCATAGTGCTTACACTGCTATTATGTTTTATATTTCACACATTTATATAGTAATGTACAATTACTGAAAAAAACAACAACTATGTTCTACCTTCTAATTTTAATCTTTATGCAAACTTACATGCATTTGAACATCATTTTAGTGTATATATGATATCTACATAATTTTCTTGATGCTGGAGTCATATAGTATTAAAGACGCCTGGCTTTGTGTATTTTTGTCAGGTGTCCAGCCTTCTTTTTCCAAGCAGCACTGAGTTGTAATGCTGAGTAGCTATGTGTAAATGCATTCAAAGGATTATTGTTAGGACTCAAAGCTTATGTATAAATTGAACAGTCCAAAATAACCACAAAGCAGACATGAATAGACCTCTGAAAACAACGTTCCTATAGTTCAAAGCATACAGCTTGCTATACACTAAGTGAATTACTGCCAGCTACCTGGCATCCTATCAGTACAATTGATATAAAACAAAATATTATAACTGAATAATCATAAGTGTAAGAGAAGATGGTTATTTGCCAAAGTGTCATATTAATAACTATCATAAATAAATCCTAAAATGTCAATATTATTATCAAATTTGTTTTTTAATCTGCTAGCCTAAAAGCAGGGGTTCAGTACATGGACAGCTCCACATCTCAGCTATTATAAGTCATTAGTTTCTCCTCATACAATTGCCTAGAAACTGAGTCTATCTTGAGCCTAGCGTAATTCATACACCCACAGACTCCTCCACAGACTGTGTGTCTTTCAAATTCTTCCCAGACCGGAAGAGCCAAGTGAGTAACAAGAGAACAGATGCAACTAAACAGAAAATAAATTGCCTTCTCTCTGGTAGAATACATATTCAACATTTTGAAACAAACAATGCAAACTGAAATTACCAGAGCAATATACAAATAAATACGTCATCCTTTTTGTTTTCTGATAATTGCAACATGGTAGTATTGCTTCTGTGATGTCATACAATCAATGATTGGATGAATTGACTGCATATCGATTGCTTCAAATCAAATACTGTAGGTTTGCTGACACAGTAACCCACAGCAATCCATTCCACGACGTCCTAATAAACGCCTTGAGTCGTTTGGTAAAAGCTTGCTGTCGATGTGGTTAGACAGGACAGGGCCGTACTTTGTCTTCCACGAATGAATCAATCCAGTCTGATTTATATTGTACACATACTGTACGTAGAAATGCTTCTAAATATGATCCAAAACCGAGGGTCAATTGGTATGCATGAAGTGCCCTTGGATCATTACAGATCATTAGTTAATGTACATTAAGGTACTCTACTTTTTTTTTTTTATATGAATTATAAATTTTCATACATGAATATAAATGAACTAATGCTATTATGTAATGCCTTTTAATGAAACTGGTTATGCATGTCATTCATGCATATGAAAAAGAGAGTTTTAAAACTTAATTAAGGCTTGAAAAGGGAGCGATTGCTGTGCTTTAATTATGGAGATGTGCAGACAATCCTCCATAGTCTTCCTCCGGGAAAAGTTACTAAGGGTGTCATGTCATACAGCCTCCAGAAAAAAAAGGCTGTATTTGTTATGCATCGTTTGGAGGCACTGTAATTCACTGTTGCTTTTATACTACGCTAGTTTCTATATTCAACTGGTACTTTTTATTTCACCAGAGGTGTAGATTTGAATCATTTACACAATATAAACAATGTCATCAAACACTGAACGTTAAAACTGTGTAAATACAAATCTGACCATGTCCATCCGCTTATTTGCTTAAACTCGAAGAGTAAAACATTAATGATAAACCAGAGTTATGCAATAGATGCATCAGCCTGATATTTAAATGTAACCACTGCAATATCAGCCGAGATGTAAGCATTAATAAATAGGTGAGAAATCTATTCTATCATTTTGCTAGCCTGAGAAGGAGAAATTGGCTGCTACCATCCAGTCCGTTTTCACGGGGAGGTTAACGGTTTCACTCGGTTTCCCCGTGATGTCTACGTCTCTAGAAAGGGATATTGTTAAGTCTAAAGCTATAAAAGCGAATTCGCTTAAGATTTTGAAGGGTAAATGCAATATTGAGGATGAACGAACAAGAGAAGCGGAGTATTTCTGAAGCATCTCCCCCCTCCGCTGTAGCGCGAAGCAGGAGGCAAGAGAGTATCAATCTGATGCCGTCCGCCGTTTCTAAGCTGAATTTTTCCCTCAGGAAAGCGTCCAAAAAGCGCTAATTAGAAAAGCGAGAGGAAATACATATCGATAGCTAGAGATAAGAGAAAACTGAAGAAGTGCGGGAAGGAAAGCGTCAAGGAAGCACAGGTTCGGGTTTTATGTTGTGTGGCGTGAGTGTGTCTGTGAGCAGTGAGTCGTTCAGAGCCTCAGCGCTTCAGTCGCACTCAGTACGATCTGCACTAAAATGCGTTGCGTTTACTTTCTGTCGCTTCTGTAAGAAGTGAAGCTGATGAGATGAGAGCGTAGTGTTGAGGATTCAGAGGGACGGATGCCCAGGCAAAAAGCTTGTTAAAGCGATTTAATCTTGTCTGTGTTGTGTAGGAACGATTCTTGGGGCAGCTGGAGCTCTAAAGGATGCAGAACTGTGCTCACCGATGCATCCCCACACCAAATGCTTATGTGATCGGGTATCTACCTTCGCCATTTTGGCTCAACAACCCAGAGAAATAGTAAGTATTGGAATTGTCTTCTGCGGAGGATCTCAAGAGATGCTGTATTGATTAAAAAAACGTGTGTGTGTGTGTGTGTGTGTGTGTGTGTGTGTGTGTGTGTGTGTGTGTGTGTGTGTGTGGTATGTGTGCATTCCAAATTGATGCTATATGTCATAGTTGATTGTGATAGAAATCTACCTGTGCAAAGCTTGTGTATGGATGTGAGAGAATCTTCTGTGTTTAACTAATTGCCCTTAAAGATTTATTTAAATCTTAAAATGTGTATTAATAGAGTTATATTTGCTATTTGGGTATGTATGTATGTATGTAAGTTATCTATGTGTATGTAGCCTATGTATGTATGAAACCATTTCTCCCTACCTAAATGTTGCTCAAAGCATTTGCATATGTTCACATTTGAGATCTGCTACGGCCTCATCATCAGTGACATTCAATTTGCTATTTGCAATAATAAAATACTTCTTATCAGTGAGACATTATGCAAATTATATATATAAATTATGGATTTCCTATTATGTAATGACGCCTTATCCTGTATTAAAGCACCCGTCTCATTGGTGTAGATGCATATAAATGTGTGATATGAATCTGCCTTTTACGTCATTTGAGATACAATGCCATCAGCTATGGTCTCTTTATTAGTAGATTCAACAGAACATGGCTGTTTTGCCCAACAGAATAAGAGGCAGCCATTTTTTTTTTCTCTACCCATGTGACCAGTCAGTGAATAACGGCTCCCGTGTGAAAATGATGGTGTTGTCTGCATCTCAGTGATGCAGCAGGGCCAAAGTTTGATAACTCCTATCATTGCAATGCACGGCTGATATGTCACAATGACTTGTGACTCCTGGGAGCTGGATTAAGGGGGTTGTCAGGTGGAATTCTGGGGGAAAGGGCATAAATAAATGAACTAGATGGGATGTGCATTGTGAGGACTTGAGTTGAGACCTTTGCACGTCATATGAGCAAAAGTTTAATGTGACAGAAAGGCAATATATTTGTACAATATGTTCAATCAGTTATTTTTCTTTCAGCTTAGTGCCTTATTTATCAGTGGATGCCACAGTGGAATGAATCGTCAACTAACCTGGCATATGTTTTGTGCTGACGGATGCCTGTACAATATGTGTTCCAATGAATATTAGTAAATCTAGTGATGCATTATAGTCATTTAAATTATTTAATTGAAGGGCATCCGCTGCGTAAAAACCTATGCTGGATAAGTTTGGTCGTTCATTCGCTGTGGCGACCCCTGATTAATAAGGGACTAAGCCGAAAAGAAAATGAATGAATGAATGAAATTTTCTCATTATTTTTTAACAATAAGAGAAGATTCAGGTCCTTCTGGTATCATCCACTTCAGTTTTACCTGTTCAAATACAAGTTGGTATGGCTGCTTGAAACTCTACAAAGGTTTTTGTTATCAATATTAATTGAATGTATTATTGAAAGCATAGACACAGAAATCGTTAAACGTTTACTGAATTTGTTGTTCTTATTTCGTTTACTTCTAAAAGTTGAATGAGTTGGGAAAGTTTTGGTATGAACATAGTTGTTCATGGTCACGAACATAGTAAGCTTGTGCCTCGGAAAAAAGTTGTGTCTTCTTGAAATTAGTAGGAAAAAGAGAAAAACTAATTATTTTGAGGAAAGTCCCATCTTAATTTTAAAAACCAATTTGTTATGATCTTAGTTTGTCTAGTTTGTCTAGGATAGTGACTGCAATACAAATAAATGATTGATGGTGGGTGATGTGTAGTGGCAGTAAAGGAACTTTCATCTCCTCAACCAGAATGCCTAATTTATGTCAATAACCTAAAACACCAAAGTCAAATCAAGAAAAAGAGAAGTTTAATTGCATAATTCAAATTCAATACTTGAAATAATATTGCTCAATCACCTTTTTTTTTTAATCATCATTATTGAATCATTAGATATACTAGTCCTAAGCCTACTTTAATTAAATAATGCATGATTTGAGCTGTAACATTAAAGTCGCACTTTACAATAAGGATTCATTATAGTTAATGCATTGACTTACAATGTAATGCGCAAACAATTAACAGTACTACTAAAGGATTTGCTGGTCATAGTGCACATTTACTAATGCATGGTTTAAAGCCAAATTCATGCTTGTGAGCATTAGTTTATTAGTCAACATTAGTAATCCACTGTCAATTAACATGATCTATCTTTATTTCCATTTACTATACTGTACAAAATTCTATGATCAATTAGTCATGACAACGTATGTTTTAGTTCATTTGAACTTATTAAACTAAGTTAATCATGTTCTAACTTAATTTAATAAGTTAGTCAACGTGTGTTAGTAAACAAGCTGTTTTAAGTCAGCTTAACATAATATAAGTTCAATGGACCCATAAGGTTAATTTATTTTTAACAAGATTTTTGGGGGACTGGAGTTCTAATATGCCCTGCCAATTGTCCTTTTATCAGATGCTTATAAACAAATAAGTTGGCAACATGTATGCACAAAATTGTGCTTATGAAAAAATTTTAACAAGACAATATTTAATCATGCACTGTAAAAAATATATGAACAATTATCATGACATTAATTGTTTTTAGCTCATTGTAACTTATTAAACTAAGGCAAGCATTTTCAAACTTAATTTTATAGGTTGCGCAAGCTGTTTTAAGTCAGTTTAACATAATATAAGTTCAATGGACTCATAAGGTTAATTGATTCAGCTTAAAAATTTAAGGCAACCAGGATTTTTTTTTTTACAGTGTAGTGTTAAGAAACATGAATACCTACTAGAGCAGCACAATATATAGTTTCAGCATCGATATTGCAATGTGCGAGTCTGCAAGTCACATTGCAGGGATTGGGATTATAGTTGACCAGACATTACAATTAACATAGAGAAGTCATTTTAAATTTTACCCTTAGAGTTTTTAATAAAAGAAACTAATATAAGAAATATACAACGATTATTTAGTTTTGTTTTTAAATAAGTAAAACACTGTTTGAAAAATCATAAATTATTGTTTATTTGTAACCCTTCCATTTACAATCCAGTACTGTTAAACATTTTTAAAATCATATTACAGAATGTACTTAAAGAATCATCCCAATCGATCTAAAATGATATATATTGCAATATGTATCGCAGTAAATGAAAATATTGCAATGTCAGTTTTTTCCAATATTGTGCAGCCCTAATACTTACTGTAATAAATGTATTGTTCATGTCATTTGTTTATTGTTCATTGTTCATGTTAGGGAATACTTAACTACTACTTAGTAACTAACATCAACTAATATAGCCTTATTGTGAAGTGTTACCAGTATTCATTTATGAAACCAACAGAACAGCAACAAAAAGTTTTATCGATTTTATAGTTATATTATTAAAAGAGCTGTACAGGCTTTAGTCAGATGACCCGATTTTCCTGAAGTGAAATTATGTATTTTAGAACATTTTCCTTTGTGGTATTAAGCACCTACCTGTTGATAATGAGCATTGTGCATTTGAATAGCGGCTAAATACATTTTATTTATATGAAAGGAATGGTTGATTAGGGGAAAAAAATGTATTACAGACCAAAAAAGACCAGCTTTAATCCTTTAAATCTGAGGAGTATAAATGGCCTTACTGCAATAAGCAAGCGTCCTGTAATGTGCTTTATTACCAGGCACTGAAATGGGCTTTTATTAGTGGTTCAAGGGCTTGAAAATCGCTCACTGAAGCTCTTGTGTGCCATTCACAGGCTATGGAGTACTCAGGGGTTCCATCTGTGACACTAATAGTGGGCTGTGGTCTGTCCTGTCTGGCCTTGATCACACTGGCCGTGGTGTACGCTGTTCTTTGGAGGTAAGTGCATAGATGTACAGGGGTATTACAAATAATGCCTTGCACTTTTGGAGGAATGCAACTTTGGTTGTGTATTTTCAGGTACATCAGGTCAGAGAGATCGATCATTCTGATCAACTTCTGCCTTTCAATCATCTGCTCAAACATCCTGATATTGGTTGGACAGACACAGACCCATAATGCGGTAAATATTTAAATTCCATCCACTTCCCTAATGTGTTTCACTGTAATATTGCCAAATTAGATTGAAATTGCATCGAAGGCCACTGAGCATCGACTGAGAATTTGAACGTTGATTTGTTCCTGAACAAAATGTCCACTCTGGATTCTGATATTTATTTCTTGGCTTGTGTGTGGGCTGATTTCTTAAATGCCAGACAGCTTTTGTGAACTAATATTATGCCTAGATATTTCAGCGTTTATATAATGCAAGTGAAACGTTGGTTTTTACTTAATATTAGTAAAGACTGTTCTGCCTGCTGTTTGTATATCATATCCCACCAGACTGTTTTAATTCCTCTTTTTTGAGGCATTGTGACTCACTTAAATTCAAGCTGGCTGCCCTAATTTTCTCTGAAGTGACCTACCTACCTATCCAGATGTTTGAGTGTTTGTGTAGTGAGCTGCATATTCTGTTATGTGCTTATAATGTTGTTTTGTATTAACAAATGGCATTCTTATCTTGTGGTAAGCAATGTTTTTGCATATTTATATGTTGAAGCAAATACTTAAAATTGGCCCTAAGGAATTGTTTAGGTTCATTTTGCAAAAATACATCTGACAAATGAATTCGTTTTTGTGATAGATTCATTGACTGAAACTAAAAGAACCATATGTTGCAGTTAGGCCTGTCACAATAATCAATATATCGACTTATTGCACAACAGATGGACGCAACCTCAGTCATTTTTGGTGATGCAAATATATTGCCCATACATAAAAAACATTTCTAGCAACATTTTATCTGATCTCTATTGGAGTTGTCAGTGTCAGTATGGTTAAAAAAACACTATTTGCTATAATTTATTAGGTATATTTTCATGTGGCTGTCTGACAACTGAAAATAGATGTGGTACCAGATATTGCAACCTCTGTTACTTTTTGCCTTGCACTTTTCTGTTAACATTTATTATTATTTATTTAGTATATGCGTTTTCACATTCTGATTCTAATGTCTAATTAATAAATAGTTAAAATGACTATAGTTAATATAAATATTCTTAAGAACAATATATGATGTGTTTTTCGTAAGAGTGTACTTGTACTAAGCATGGGCTGATATAAGATTCTGACCTTGGATAAAAATATCATGGTTTCACGGTATTGAAATATGTTTTTTTTAAATGTCTGGGTAAAAAACAACAACTTATATATTTTACAACACAATATATTTTATTTTTAGAAACATTTAAAATATTTTGGAACAATAGCTTTTGATGTGGAGGGTCCTTTTCAGCTGGAGGTACTGTTGCCCAAAAAACTAAATAAAATATTTGTAAAAAAAACACATCAAAAAGTATGGTATAACAGAAAGTTTTGGCAGTTTTAAAAACTTCACTTTTCCAAACTGCGGTAAACCCATGAAAAAGGTTATCGTCCCGTGCCTAACTTGCACTGTGATGATATTATATTGTAATGCTGGCATTATATAACGAGTGGCATAAAACGGTCTTAAATTTACAATAATATCATTTATCTCAATTTATATTATCTCTGTATTTTGGTGCAATATATCCTTCATGCATTCATTTTGTTTCTGGCTTAGTCCCTTTATTAATCTGGGGTCGCCACAGCGGAATGAACCACCAACTTATCAAGCATATGATTCACGCAGATGATGTCCTTCCAGCTGCAACCCATCACTGGGAAACATTCAGACACACTCATTTACACGCATACACTACAGACAATTTAGCCTGCCCAATTCACCTATACCACATGTTTTTGGACTTGTCGGGGAAACCGGAGAACCCGGAGGAAACCCACGCGAACACGGGGAGAACATGCAAACTCCCTACAGAAACGCCAACTGACCCAGCCGAGGCTCGAACCAGCGACCTTCTTTCTGTGAGGCGAACATGCTATCCACTGCGCCAACGCGTCGCCCGCAATAGATATCATGACAGACCTAGTTGCGGTACAGCATATCAGTTTTAAAATATAGAATTTATAATGCAATTGTTACTGGTTTGTATACCTTTATTACTGATTTGAAATAAGCAAGACGTAATACACTAATACACAAGATGTTTCCTCTGTGCATTGTTTATCAGTATACTAGATTATATCTGAGTCTTTAATTAGTTCTCTGCAAGCCAAGTTATATTTAGTGAATGAGTATATCTCTCTGCTGAGGAGAAATGAAGATGATGATGATGCAGAGACACTAAGTACATTATCCAGCATACAGCTGGCCACATTTTAAATTATACAATGCAAAATGGTCAGACACAGGTCAGGGACATGAAATCCATGTAAATTACAAACCAAACAGACATGCGATTGTTACTTTTTTTGAGAGACGGGCTATTCCACAAACAAGATATACAACTTACACCAAAATGCACTTTAAATTATTGACATTACATGCTGCGTTTCTGTTGTTCTCCCTGAGATGACTGAGTTTTGATGTAAAAATCAAACTAACCTAACCTCTTTCCAAGTGATTGGCTTCCCTAAAGACTAAACTGTCTTTCAACATGAAACAAGTTTTCCGGTTGAGTGGTGTTTGTTTAGGGAAATACCCAGTAGGCACACAACATCATAAGACATTAATATTAGGTTAGATTTAGGTTGTGATGTCAGGTGACCAAAATTCAATGTCTAGCCAGTATCCTAGGCAACGTTATTTTGAGAACCAATAATGATTTTTGGTTCATTTTAGGTTGTGTTGGCAAGTGTCCAAAATCCAATGTCGAGCCAACATTTTAAACCTACATCATATTGACGTCAAATACTGACATTTATTTGTCAGGTATGTCAAACAAAATCCAGTCTCTGATAGACGTCACAGTGGTAACATCCATACAACGTCAAGCTGTAACATCATTAGATGTTAATATTTGGTTGATTTTAGGTTGGACATTGACGTCAGCCCAATTTTCATTTCCAAACAAAATGCAACGTCCCCATGACATTGAGGTACAACTTCAATCTGACATCATGTTGACATTCTGTGCCTGCTGGGTAGGAACTGACTGTAATTTATATACGCTCACCGGCCATTTTATTATGTACATCTGTCCAACTTCCAACGCACATCTTTAATCATCCAATCACATGGCAACAATCCAATGCATTCAGGCATGTAGACATGATCAGACAATCTGCTGCAGTTCAAACAGAGCATCAGAATGGGGATATGACTTTGAACATAACATGGTTGTTGGTGCCAGACGGGCTGGTCTGAGTATTTCAGAAACTGCTGATCTACTGGGATTTTCACACACAACCATCTCTAGGGTTTACAGAGAATGGTCCCAAAAACAGAAAATATCCAGTGAGTGGCAGTTCTGAGGGCTCAAATGCCTTGTTGATGCCAGAGGTCAGAGGAAAATGACCAGACTGGTTCAAGCTGATAGAAATGCAACAGTAACTCAAATAACCACTCGCTACAACCGAGGTATGCAGAAGAGCATCTCTGAACGCACAACACGGCTAACCTTGAGGCGGATGGGCTACAGCAGCAGAAGACCACACCGGGTGCCACTCATGTCAGCTAAGAACAGGAAACTAAGGCTACAATTTGCACAGTCTCACCAAAACTGGACAATGGAAGATTGGAAAAATGTTGCCTGGTCTGATGAAGCTCGATTTCTGCTGCGACATTCAGATGTAGGGTCAGAATTGGCGTCAACAACATAAAAGCTTGGATCCATCTTGCCTCGAATCAATGGTTCACACTGGTGGTGGTGGTAGGAAACATGAAGGAATTGTGTTGGTCCAACTACCTGGTTAGGGGATTTGTAGCTCCCAACATGCTTTGCGTGAAATTAAATGAATAAAAGGGAAATGTTGACAATTGAAGTAATCTTAGATGTTTACATTTGTTAGAGTTGTAAAGACTTGCTAGAATTTAATCTTCACTTTAGTTTGAAGATTTAGAAGATTTTCATGTAATGCTTTTAGTTTTGAGATTACCACCTTGCAGAAGCTCCCATGGTTTGGGTGTTGGCAGCTTAATTAGCAAAAATGCAGTTTGTTGCTTTGCTCAGTGAGCACTAACTGTCCTAAAACTAGTTCTGAGATCAGTCTCAATCAAGAGACTTCGAATATACAGCACATAATAGACATTCATGATATTATCAGACCTTTGAGTTTAAGTTAAATAAAAATACAAATGTATTTAAACTTTTATTTGATAAAATCATGTTGGACCAACTCAATTGCATTTAATTGTGTAAATATTTTTTTAAGTTAGTGCTAAACAAATTTATTGAATGGAAATCCTGCACTTAATTAAATTGAGTTTATCTAATAAGTTATTTCTGAGTATTCATTTACTATTTACTACATAATTATGCTATTTTTTTATTTCTATGTACATTTAATTCCTATGTTCTTCATATTCAATTAACCAGTTATTCAAACACTCAGTTGAAGTTTTATGTAATGTCCTTTTTATTATTTTGACTGTTTTGAATTCATACAAATATGTTTATTACTTAAAAATACGTTTATGAAATCTGATGTGGAATTGTCATTTGAATTGGATATTCATGGGGAATATAGGATTTACTGTATTGTTTCTAATTTACATTTATTTTTTAAATCTGCTGTAGTTCTAATGGTGTAACGATGCATTGTTATGAATGTATTTCTGCCGAATAGCAATATTATGTATTGATGCAGCATAAGCTACTGCAAAATAATTAGCATATATGCTGTATTGTGTATATAGTGTTATGATATTCAGAATACATTTTAAATGTCAATTATCATTTGTTAGTTAATAAAATGCAACAGCGGTTTTTTCTAGGTATTTGCAAATATTATAGTATCGTACCATTAATATATTTAGCAGTTATCAGATCATATTACTGTGAAACATTCAATTTACATTCCTATATATTACATTCAATATTATTTTTATTTCTATGTACACTAGTTTTCTTCATATGCATTTAATCATTTAATTAAATAATTCAGTTAAATCCTAATAATTAATACAGAAAATATTTTATTTAGTTTATAAAAGCTAAATAGTTGAGAAAAATATGGAAAATGACATTATATTAAATAAATAGCTTTGATTCTTCAACATTATTGATGTAATTATGTATGTTTTTTATACAACCCTTGAATGATGATGTGTACTAATGTGTGCTTCTCTTTTCTTTTTTTGTGATTATTATTAGTTACCAGCATACAGAGGCTGCCTGCGGTATCTGTGATGACAGACATTAATTTCCCCATGAAGGGCCGGAAAGGGATGGTTGACTGGGCCAGAAACTCAGAAGACAAAGTCGTCATTCCTAAAGGACTCTTTGTACCCCAGGCAGCAGGTAACTGTACTGTACTGTACATCTTATGTCAAATACAGTGAGGCTATGTTAACTAGATTATGACAGCCAACTTTCATTAAACGTGTTATAATTATGTTTCGTTCTGGCAAGTAGTGAATCTCAAACCACAGGATTTTGAGGAATCCAGGATAAAAATGTAGTTGATAGATTCTTGTTATTATTGTAGAGTCTAAAATTACGTTAATTAACAGCTTTAGAGATGACATCTGAGATGAAGCTTTTTACTATGTGAAAGGAAACGTATTCAAAGCAAGTCACTGATAGGATAAATTAAAATGACAGCTTTTCATGGGATATTAAAATACATCATGTACTGCACACTAAAACTGATTTGAACAAATGTCATGTCAGAGACAAACCAAAACAGGTTTTACTACTGTTTATGTCATCCGGTGTTATAATAATTCTAAAAATCTTGTCAGACATATTATAACAAGTCAGGCATACTTTTTTAACAAGAATCAACTGATGACAAAGTAAATGCTTTGAAAATCAACTGTGCAGCCTTAAAATAATGAATTGTCATTGTAATGTATGTGTATATATTATTTACTCTATTATATGTTATTAGATATGTATCTATCCTTCAAAACAACCTGTTTGTTAATATATAATTTTGTTAAAGACATTTGCAATAATTTTAAAATATTATAGAATTGTGTACGATCACTTGTTCTTTAAAAATCTTTTAATAATTGCTGATCAGATGTTTTTTTGCATAATTATATCCGTTACGCTCCTATATTTCACCCATATTTTTGACATCATATTTGCACAGGAGTTATTAAAGTAGCATTAAAGACTTCAGAATCAGTAAATAAACCATTTCCATATTTGTTATTCATGGATTTTTTCCATTTATTTTTGCTTTTGAATTGCACTTATAGGGCCTGATTTTCCCACCAACAACTTTTCAAGTTGAAAGATTAAAAAAGCGACTTTTAAAGAGTTTTAATAAGTATTAAGTGATATATTGTCTGTGTTTGTGTTGGAAATTAAATGACAAAAGCTGGTAATAAGCAGCCAGTATTTTTCTTTTTGTTATTTTGCAGACTTATATTATTTCTTTATACATGATATTTTTTTCTTATACATTATATTGAAAATATTTATATTCAAATACTAAAATGAAAACAAATTTAATAAAAGTCACTCTATATCAAACGTAGACAGAGGGAGAGATCAAGGTTCCATAATGCAATTCTTAACTGTAATGAACTGAAAACATTAATGAATCACAAAATACGGAACCTGTAATAAACGGGTATTTTGACAGTGTAAATTTATTA
Source organism: Danio aesculapii (assembly GCF_903798145.1). NCBI lineage: Eukaryota > Metazoa > Chordata > Actinopteri > Cypriniformes > Danionidae > Danio > Danio aesculapii. Next base: position 14,842,752 of record NC_079447.1, on the reverse strand, counting down.
ATGTTTGTAAATTTAGTTTGATCCAAAATGGTACATTTCATCAAAGACCTTCATCAAAAAATATTGATAATTCTTACTATTTAATTTTCAAGTGGAATATAATAAAGTTAAAGGTCATATGAACTCATTTTTTGTACGTTTACCTGTACACCAATAGACAATATTCTGATTAAGAGTCTACCATGTAAACAATAATTAATTGAATCCGATTAAGGTCATAATCGAACTAAACAGAAATCGAATTAAGACATGTGTAGTAGGCAGATTTTAGTCACTTTATTGAAGTGCAGTACAGACATGTAAACAAATAAATCAAACAATTACTGTCGTGTAGGATTTTTCACCGCATTTTGCGACAGTCTATAGTCTATACACACACGGCTGTTTGACACTATTCTCTGCACCTACCGAGTCAGTAAAGGACCGCAGCACACTCTCTGCAAAATGCTGAGGTTTATTCCCACATGGCGTTGCAGAATAAAAAATTAATAAAACAACACTCTTCCAGCAGTTCATACTCTCATCCAATATTTCGTTTGTCAGCAGTTTGAGACCTCTGCCCTTAAGACTAACATATTGATAATAAGGACCTAAAAAGTTTAGAATTCTTGATTTCACGTGGTCTTTAATGGTAATTTAACACTGAACAGTTCATTTAAAGTCCACAAGAACCGGAAGCTGTTTTTGTTGCTGTTATGTGACACACAGTTCCGAAATGGAATATTAAATGAGAAAACAGTGGCATGGCTTGTTTTTTCTACTGCGAGGCTGATTGGATGAAGTAAAGTAGGCGTTTTCATTCAGAACACCTTCTGCTCAACATTTCTGTTTGTTATCAAAACTGACCAGTTGGAGGGGCGTGGTTAAGTATGTTAGCCACGCCCAATACTTCAGACAATTTAACTTAAAAAAAAACGGAAGTGCATTTTCAGATTCCAATTAAAGATTATAAGGGCAACATAAGGGCAAACTTTTTTTTTTCTTAATAACATGGACAGATGAATTCTTGAGTCACAAACTAGCAATGTGAGCTAACAAATATATGGTAGTTTTGATTTCATTTGTACTTTAAGTAGGTTTTTATCACTCTGTTAAAGCTTATTAAAGTCAACATAGTCACAATATTTAATATTTATATTTAACAATATTTTTATTTATATTTAATCTTATATTAAATTAAACTTAAAATGTATTGATAATAAATTTAGATTTTAAAATTTCAGTTGCCATAAAAAGTATCCAATTACATTTTTTTACATACATTTTCTTTCCACACAATATTTTATATTTAAAGATTACATTTTACGTTCTCATTATAAAGCAATACAAAATAATACCAATTATGTATCATCAATGAGATTTCAAAGTTATGTAATCGGTACCACGTGATTGTGTTCAAATTTCAACGCAGTGACATGGTGTGACCGTTTAATGGAATCGCTTTAAGATTACAAGATTATATGTCAACCGCTTGCTATTTGGCTGTTTTAGAGGAGACTGCACTCTGTCGACCACATCAATTCAGATGACACAGCACTCGCCGGATCCTCTCAAACAATGATAGTAAAAGAGAGCTGAGCTCCAGCGCACCACACTATTTACTTAATTAGGGTGATCAGTCTTTATCTGAAGTGTAATCAAAGGGAAGTAATGAAGGATTGATTTAATACATAACTCACTCCAGCTCGCCTTCTGCTTGACTGGAGGGCTTGTACCGAGCTGTTTGAACCCAGATTAGCCTTCCTGTCGGCAGAAAAGACCTTGCCTTTTAGTTATCAATAACCTTGCTGTATAGTCTAATCTAGCTCTTGATTCATTATTGGCAGGAAATTTATGATGGATTAGCTGTCGGTAATTTTGTTTGGCAAGATAGCTGATATTGAATGAGTATTTTGCAGGTTTGGAGGTTAATTAATTCCTGGAGCTTTGAAAAAATAAATCTGTTTCATTTGCTTTGTATTAAAAGATTTGCACATGGAAAAGGAAGTTATTAAAGTGGGACACTGGGGGAATAAATACTGATTTTCATGCATCTGTGAATTTAGAGATTTTGAGCTTTTCATGAAGTGTGTTTTTCTTCACGTTGAGATTTTGGGCTTTTGGGCTTTTCATAAAGTGTTTTCATTTTTCAGCTTGAGATTTTGGGCTTTTCATGAAGTGCTTTTTCAGTTTCTTGAGCGTTTCTTTTGATGCGCTTGATCAGTTTGTGTCTGTAGATTTCAATTGTTATAGGTTGTTTTCTCACAATACGGTTTTTCTACTGCACTGAGACCAAAAATATGAGCTGAGAAAAACACATTCTATCTATCTATCTATCTATCTATCTATCTATCTATCTATCTATCTATCTATCTATCTATCTATCTATCTATCTATCTATCTGTCTATCTGTCTATCTGTCTATCTGTCTGTCTCTCTGTCTGTCCATCCATCCATCCATCCATCCATCCATCCATCCATCCATCCTTCCATCCATCAATCATTCTGTGTTCTGTCTATCAGTCTATTGTTCTGTTTATTCTATCATTCTATTTGTCTATCTATCTGCTGTCTTTCTATTGTTCTATTATTCTATTCTATCGTCTTCCTGACATCTATCTATCTGTCTGTCAGACGGTCCATTTGTCCTTTCCTCTGCCCCTCCATCCATCCATTTATCCATCTATCCATCCACCCGTCCCTCCGTTCGTCTGTCCATCCATCCATCATTATGTCTATTATTATATCATGTTTTTCTGATGTTCTATCTATCGTTATATCATTATGCTGTTCTATCAGTTTATCTATCCTTCTATTCGTTCTATCATTCTATCTGTCTAGCTGTCTGCTGTCTGTTTTTCATTCTTTCATTCGATCTATCTATCTATCTATCTATCTATCTATCTATCTATCTATCTATCTATCTATCTATCTATCTATCTATCTATCTATCTATCTATCTGTCTATCTGTCTATCTGTCTATCTGTCTGTCTCTCTGTCTGTCCATCCATCCATCCATCCATCCATCCATCCATCCATCCATCCTTCCATCCATCAATCATTCTGTTGTTCTGTCTATCAGTCTATTGTTCTGTTTATTCTATCATTCTATTTGTCTATCTATCTGCTGTCTTTCTATTGTTCTATTATTCTATTCTATCGTTCTTCCTGACATCTATCTATCTGTCTGTCAGACGGTCCATTTGTCCTTTCCTCTGCCCCTCCATCCATCCATTTATCCATCTATCCATCCACCCGTCCTCCGTTCGTCTGTCCATCCATCCATCATTATGTCTATTATTATATCATGTTTTTCTGATGTTCTATCTATCGTTATATCATTATGCTGTTCTATCAGTTTATCTATCCTTCTATTCGTTCTATCATTCTATCTGTCTAGCTGTCTGCTGTCTGTTTTTCATTCTTTCATTCGATCTATCTATCTATCTATCTATCTATCTATCTATCTATCTATCTATCTATCTATCTATCTATCTATCTATCTATCTATCTATCTATCTATCTATCTATCTATCTATCTATCTATCTGTCTATCTGTCTATCTGTCTGTCTCTCTGTCTGTCCATCCATCCATCCATCCATCCATCCATCCATCCATCCATCCATCCTTCCATCCATCAATCATTCTGTTGTTCTGTCTATCAGTCTATTGTTTCTGTTTATTCTATCATTCTATTTGTCTATCTATCTGCTGTCTTTCTATTGTTCTATTATTCTATTCTATCGTTCTTCCTGACATCTATCTATCTGTCTGTCAGACGGTCCATTTGTCCTTTCCTCTGCCCCTCCATCCATCCATTTATCCATCTATCCATCCACCCGTCCCTCCGTTCGTCTGTCCATCCATCCATCATTATGTCTATTATTATATCATGTATTTCTGATGTTCTATCTATCGTTATATCATTATGCTGTTCTATCAGTTTATCTATCTTCTATTCGTTCTATCGTTCTATCTGTCTAGCTGTCTGCTGTCTGTTTTTCATTCGATCTATCTATCTATCTATCTATCTATCTATCTATCTATCTATCTATCTATCTATCTATCTATCTATCTATCTATCTATCTATCTATCTATCTATCTATCTATCTATCTATCTATCTATCTATCTGTCTATCTGTCTATCTGTCTGTCTCTCTGTCTGTCCATCCATCCATCCATCCATCCATCCATCCATCCATCCATCCATCCATCCATCCTTCCATCCATCAATCATTCTGTTGTTCTGTCTATCAGTCTATTGTTCTGTTTATTCTATCATTCTATTTGTCTATCTATCTGCTGTCTTTCTCTTGTTCTATTATTCTATTCTATCATTCTTCCTGACATCTATCTATCTGTCTGTCAGACGGTCCATTCAGCCCCTCCATCCATCCATCCATCCATCCATCCATCCATTTATCCATCTATCTATCCATCCATCCATCAGTCCCACCGTCCGTCCGTCCGTCCATTCATCCATCATCCATCCATCCATCCAATCCATCCATCCATCCATCCATCCATCCATCTATCCATCTATCCATACATCATTCTGTTGTTCCGGTGTTCTATCTATCAGTCTATCATTCTGTTCATTCTATCATTTTATATGTCTATCTGCTGTCTATCTGATGTATCTGTCGGTCTGTCTATCTATCTATCCAGTCTGATCTCACAAGGAAACATAACTATTTGTACTAATTCTAAGTATAGTAGCTAATTGGTACGAATTTGTATGAGCTCAGTCGTATGAAAATGTAAAATTTTAAAAAGAAGGCATGGCACCCAACCCCACCCCTAAACCCAACCGTCGTTGTGTGATAAGCAAATCGTGCTAAATTGGACGAGTGCGATCATACGACTTCATAGAAATTTACCACTAAATAAAAAATCTTTCTGTCATTTTATCTATCTATTTATCCATCTAAAACTGTGAGAAAAAAAGGATATGATAAAAAAACACACTTTTGAAGGGAGATGCTGTTTGATCACATGTGATTATATGATTGCATCATCTTACCTTGACTGTTTTTTTCCCTGTCAGATATGGATGGATCTCCTGTGTTCATTCTTGGAATGGTTCTCTACAAGACTCTTGGCCTTATGCTGCCTGCTCCACGGTAAGACTGACCTCATCTGCACTCATCTAGATGAAATATTACAAAGATATGATAGGGATATTATAGAGGTAAGATCCCAGCTAGGAATATGTGTACCCTAGGGACTACTTAACCATCAAGAGTTTGAATTATTAAGCCTGTGAGAAACGACTTTATTAAAATAACTTATCAGGATTTATCGTATTACTATTTTTAAAGTTCCCTTTTTGAGAAATTGGAAACAAATTCAATTAAAGTGTGTATAAGATTTATAAATGCCTGACTTCTGAAACTTTAAAAATGATTTAAAAATTATATTAAGTATAGAATAAAGGAATAAATAAATTAAGATTTTATCATAATAAATGAATAAATGAATAAATAAATAAATAAATAAATAAATAAATAAATAAATAAATAAATAAATAAATAAATAAATAAATAAAATTAAAGTGTGTTTATGTGTAAGATTTATAAATGCGTGACCTCTGAAAAATGATTAAAAAATTATAATAAGTATAGAATAAGGAAAAAATGAATTAAGATTTTAACATAATAAATAAATAAATAAATAAATAAATAAATGTAAAAAATTCAATTAAAGTGTGTAAATGCGCAAGATTTATAATGTGTGACCTTTAAAACTTTAAAATGATTAAAAAATGATTTCATTTATGTATTTATTTGTGAAATGTCTTAATAAATAAATAAAGGAATAATTAAATTATGATTTTATCATAATAAACAAATAAAATTCAATTAAAGTGTATATATGTGCAATATTTATAAATGCGTGACCTCTGAAACTTTAAAAATGACTAAAAATGATTTATGTATGTATTTGGTTACGAAACGTCTTAATAAACGAATAAAGAAATAAATGAATTAAGATTTTATCATAATAAATTAATAAATAAATAAATAAACTGGTAAGTTAACCAGTTAACAGAACTTCTGTACAGTATATACTATTCCTGATACCTGCTGTTCTTTCTCTTTACTTTTTCTTTTTTTTCTTTTTAAAATGTATTTTGCTGGATGGGTATATTTGCCATTCCAACTTTTGCCCATAGTAAGAAATAATTTCAGAGTCAGATGACATAAACTGCTGAAACTATCATCATTATGGCAGTTCTGACATAATGTTATTGCATATGTATTGCCTTTGGCTTACATACAGTATCTGGTGCAGTCATTGTTTATTATGGCATTAATAAGGAATTTGTCCTTGTATAAAACTGACTCATGTGTCTAATGTGTTAAAGCCTGAGGTGAAAACGTTGCACACTAAAACAGAACATGAGAATTTATGTTTTAGAGAAGCTCTTTCTTCCAGATTGCTTCTAAAAACAGAAGTAAGTACAATAGACGGCAGTGTTTTCTTTCCCAGTCTTTATGTCAGACTGCAAATTCTCGGTTATCCTCAGAATCCGTCTAGAAACTCGGGATCAAAACCTCCTGTTCCGTCAGAGGACTTCCAGTCAAACCTCTGGAGATGCGCAGGACAGAACGGACCTTTCCTGGTGTGGCTCCGAGCTGTCAGTCAAACCTCAGTAAACCTGAGCATGATTCCTCCATGGAGTTCCCACGGACAGGGAGAGAGTTCATGAAGAACAGAGAAAAAGGGGCAGTTGTCTGGATTTGAGCTCTGCTTGAATTCACTTAAGACAGTAGGGAGATGGAGATCAGTACAAACAGTGGAGGATAACCGAGGTGTTACAGAGACACAAACTCACTAAAACAACGCAGCATAGTGAGGGAGTTGTAAAGATGAATCCTGTTTTTGAACATTTAATCTTTAGATATAAACATTGAAAAAACAATGCTGGCTCCACGCTATTCCTACATGTTGGTCCCAACACAAATCGATTCAGTTAACATATCATTTTCACAAATTTAAGTGGACCTGATATAAAACAATTAAGTTGTCCCCCTAAAAAAAACTTAAGAATTGTTTTGTTTCAACTCATTTTAAATAAGCAATTTGAACAAGCAGCAAAGTCATGTTTTGAGTGTTCTGTGATGAATTTACTATGAGAGATTTAAATGCTTTCAGGAAGTGTGTGTTTTAAGTGAAGTTTATTTATAAACTAATGGATCACGTGCTATGATTGATCACAGCTGGTCCCGCATTAGCTATCATATGATTTACCAATCAGACAGATCCAAACGTACATAAATAACCAGCTTTTCTCACCTTAGTCATCTTTGTTTTGAAGAATCCCTCTAGCCATTCCCTGCTCCTCCCCCTCTTTCCTAAATTCATCCAGGATAAGGCAGCATGGCAGCTCAGTGGTTAGCACTGTCACCTCACAGCAAAAAGGTCACTAGTTCAAGTCCTGGCTGGGCCAGTTGGTGTTTCTGTGTGAAGTTCTCCCCATGTTCGTGTGGGTTACCTCAGGGTTCTACGGTTTTCCACCCACAGTCCAAAGACATGCGCTATAGGAGAATTGAATAAACCAAATTGGCACAGTATGTGAAGATTTTTGTAGTGGGCTTTCTCCGCATAAAACACATGCTGGTATAGTTGGCGGTTCATCTAGTTTTCTACCGTTCTATCTATCTATCTACTCATCTATTCTATCTATCTATCTATCTATCTCATCTATCTATCTATCTATTCATCTATCTATCTGTCTGTCTGTCTGTCTGTCTGTCTGTCTGTCTGTCTGTCTGTCTGTCTTCTGTCTGTCTGTCTGTCTGTCTGTCTGTCTGTCTGTCTGTCTGCCTGCTGCCTGCCTGCCTGCCTGCCTGCCTGCCTGCCTGCCTGCCTGCTGCCTGCCTGCTGCCTGCCTGCCTGCCTGTCTGTCTGTCTGTTGATCGATTGGTCCGTCTGTCCGTCCTGTTCTGTCATACTATTGTTCTAGCTATCCATTCTATCATTCTTATGCTGTTCTATCTGTCTATCTATCTGCTGTCCTGTCTATCATTCTATCCTTCTATCCTTCTATTATATTACTCTATCTGATTTACTTTCGTTCTATCCATCTATCCATCAAAGTGCCATCGTTTCTTTGTTCATTCATTCACCCTATTGTCATTCTATTGTTCTAGAATTCTGTGTATTGTTCTATCATTCTGTCATTCTATTTGTTTAATTCTATACTCAATTGTGACCATTCTGGGGCAGTTTGGATGAATGCTTACTGCTAAAACTAGTCTTGAAAATTGAATCATTTATTAACTTTATCTTAATTAATGTTTGCTAGTTGGTCAAACAGTCTTTAAGATAAAGCTATATTTACTGTATTTAACTAGCCCCAGAAAATATCTTGCTTGAAGTTAAATACCAAAAAATCATGACCTCGCAGTGGATGTTTTAAACCAAGCCCGACCTGCGAAGGCACTTCTGTGCTAAATGAGCCCTTTCCATTAAATGTGCAGAATGGGGAGTTTAAACAAAAATCAATGCTGATGATAATGGAGGTATTGAAATGAATTGAAATTAGCATTCCTCACTCAAGCATGAGCTGACTGCCGTGTGTTTATTTTATCTCACCCACAGGAATAACAGCTGTGAACTCCAAAGTGATCGCTGTGACTGTCCGACCAGAACCCAAAGTTACAGAAGCCCAGCTGGAGATCGAGTTAGCTCATCTAGCTAATGTAAGCCATAGTCAGATCTCAACACGCTTCACAAACACAACTCAGAGAGGATAATGCATGCCAGCATGGAGGTCGTGCATCTTTTAAAACATCCTATCGTGTTGGATACATTTACTGTTTGATTGGTCTGTTCGTTGAAAGGAGCATGAAAATATGCTATTGATACAATACATGGAGTCAGTAAATAAACATTTTGACACAAGGGAGAAAATCTACAGCCTTTACATTTCCAAAATCAATGATGTCATTAGAATGTTTGAAATACATTGGGTGGGATCTAATTATAATAATTACACTGTTAAAATACATAATTTTAAAATAAAATTATTAAAATAATAGTACAAATACTTTAAAGCTTTCTATTATGTTAAAGTCTCAAATCTATAGCATATAAATATTTTTTTTTTAATTTCCTTTTTTATTGTTCCATTTACATTCCTATACAAATACAAGTGTATGTTGCCAGTACCAGCTGTATCCATTGTTTCTTTAACCGGCCAATCAACAGAGAGCATGCAATAGTAGACACTAAAATAAGCATTACAAATATTGCATATGTGTATGTTTTGGGCTAGATAAAAGCTTTATATTATTATTATTATTATTATTATTATTATTAAAAAATACATTAGAATGAACACAGTATGTAAAAATGAACAAACTAACAAAGGAATGAATGAATGAATGAATGAACGAACATGTATGAACTTACATTAGAATGAGCATATGTAAAACGAACAAACTAACAAAGGAATGAATGAATGAACAAGTGAATGAATAAATGAATGTACCAAACAAACATGAACAAATTAACATAAAGAACATACAGTATGTAAAAATGAACAAACTAACAAAGGAATGAATAAATAAATAAATGAATGAATGAATGAATGAAGACAAATAGACATATATGAACTTGTATATCAATGTTCAACTTGTATATCAATCAATCAAACATATGTAAGAACGAGCAAACTACCAAAAGAATTAATGAATGAATGAACAAACATATGAACAAATGATTGATTGGATGAATGTATAAATGAATGAATGAATGAATGAATGAATGAATGAATGTTCGAACAAACATGAACATACAATGAACATATGTAAGAATGAACAAACTAACAAAGGAATGACTGGCTGAATGAACAAACATACTAATGAAAGAATGAATGAATGAATAAATGAATGAATGTACAAACAAACATGAACAAACATACATTAGAATGAACATATGTAAGAATGAACAAACTAAGGAATTAATGAATGAACAAACATTAACGAATGAACGAATGAATGAATAAATGAATAAATGAATGAATGAATGAATGAATGAATGAATATGAACAAACATACATTAGAATGAACATATGTAAGATATGAACAAACTAACAAAGGAATGAATGAATGGACAAACATATTAATGAATGAACAATTGAATTGAATTATGTAAGAATGAACTAACGTTAGAAACGAATGAAACAAAGAAACGAATGAATGAATGAATGAATGAATTAATTAATTAATTAATTTAAAAATCAACATTGATTTTCCTAATGCTCCTCATGTGTGGTCAAATTGATCCAAATCTTCCTGTGTAACTGTGTAAATTATATAAAAGCAACCATATAAATCAATAAAAAGATGGCCTTTTTAAAAAGGAAAAAGAGATGCATTGGCTCTGAAATCAAAAGAAAACATGCTCTTCTGTTCCCCTTTGAATCCCTACACAGCCAATCAAAGACGAGCTCCACAAAGCCTCTGTCATATGTTTCAGGCTCATTAATCAACAGACAAATAGCAGTAATTAGTCCAATAATTAATTTGCCATCACCGGTTATTTCTCTCCTCAATGTGTCATCAAGATATGGCCCGGATGATTACAATGGGAGCTTTTTTTCCCCTCTCTTCCTCTTTTTCCTGTTTATTTCTTAAATAACACGACCTCTGTTTTTGACATATGGGTTATCATAGTGAAACTTCTTTTTATCTGCATGTACTGTGAAATGTCTAATCACAGATTTGCTTGTCCAATTACAATGCGTGTGTTTTTTTCATTCTTTTTTTTGCAGGGAACAATGAATCCATTCTGTGCGCTGTGGGACAGTTCTGTCATGTAAGTGAAAGTCAGGTTTTTTTGCGTGTAATCGACTGTGTTCTGATTTGTGAAAATGAGCTTTTAATACAATAACTTTATGGCCAATAATAAATAGTGGCGCTTGTTGAAATATGCAGCCGTTGTATCCATGGAAACACGTTTGTGCTGGCATCGAGGTGAAACAGTGGTTGACATTAGCAGTAATAGAATTTTGATTGTGTTATTCTCCGAAAATGCATTTGGTAAAAAATATATATTTAGACTCCTCTCGTCTATTGTCAACATGAGCCTGGTTTACTTATTAATGCCCATTACTGGTCTTATTGTGCACAAATCAAGTATTAAAATAAATAACTAATGTGTGTGTATATGCATGGGTTTAAGCAAAATGATGATATTTGTTTTATTTTATAAAGGTATTATAAGATGTTTTCCAAATTTCAAGCGCAAATATTTTAATTCAGAGTTTAGAATAACAAATGTTTTACATATTTTGTGATAATAATCAGGGCCTGACATTAACACCCGCCAAATGCGAATAGATTTCAGCGGTGGCGGGTAAGACAGACACTGCCACAAGCCACTTGGCTGAAAATAATTTTCCCGGATAATAATTCTTAAAAACAGAGTTCGACAATAAAAATGGCCCAATATGCATGCAAAGGCGATCTTAGAAATTGAGAAGCAAGCGACTGAATTGCGACTGACAAAAAAAATTGCGTTCGCGCAAGCAATAGAAAGCAGGTGAATACCAAATGAGGGGATAATCACTGATTGTCACAGCTGAGGTGATGCGCGACTGTTTAAAACGCATGCGCGCTCCCGTTTCCTTGCGTGAAGCAACTGTGTCTAGAAACACAACTGATGTGATCAGTTCTCTTTCAAATAGACTAGACAAAAAGTGATAAACATGCACCCACAGTCTTCCTGCTTCAAGAGTTCCAGATTTGTCTTTTTGTAAGCAGCACCGGTTGCTTTCGCTTTAACCATTCTTTGAAAATATTAATTATGGGTCTAACGTTAACCGTGTGTGTGTGATCATCCTTTCATTATCACACAGTATGTTTTTTTTTACCTGCTTTGTTTTGCGTTATTTGGTTTATTTATCATTTTTTACAATAACATGCTTTAATGAGAGATTAACTCCCCATTTATATGTAGTTAAGTGGTGATCTGGGACCTTTAGCCAGGACAGATTATTGCACATATGTTTTGTTAAATAAAAGTATAGTATACAGCTATATTTTGCTTGTTTTGACACATTTAAAATTTGTGGCTAAGAAATAATTAATTGTTTATACTTGGTGTAGTCAGAGATAAATTTGGTAAATCCTTCATTTTGAGCTCTGAAAATTATGTGAAATAAAACTAATTGTAATACTGTGAAACCATGAGCCATTTGCTCATGATTATTGAGAAAGCTCATACAAGACACACAAAAAAATTAAATGAATGAGGAGGCATGTGGAAATAGTAATTTTAGCATGTTAAAGTCATATTTATGTGTAAAAAATATATTTTTCCAACAATAAAATTGTGGCTAGTGAAAATGGGGAGTGGCTAATAATGTTGGAAATCTACTAACCACAGTGGCTGGTGATCAAAAAAGTTAATGTCAAGCCCTGATAGTAATATAAATATGTTAATGATTAATCATGATCAGTTGCAAAATAACGTTTGTTTTTACAATATGTTACACTGTTAACAGTATTTGTAATTTACACAGTATTTTACTGTAATTTGAACTGTATTTTACTGCAGGACAGTTATGCGGCATGTTACTGTATTTTAAAGTGCATTAAAAAATGACTGTAGATTTTACAGTAAAGTTAAATTGTTAAAAGTGTATGTATATATGAACACACACATGCATGTTTTCTCAAGATTTCTCAGTCATATGCATGTGTGTGCTCATATAAACATGGAAATTATATATACAGTTGTACAAAAATATGTTAACATCAGCTTTTATTCTATTTGTGATGATTACAATAAATCATGATGACAACACTATGAATGCATACAAATAAATGTATGTAACAATAAATACTTTACTTACAAACACATAACCATATTGACTCACAAATTAATTATGTACAAACAATTAACTAAAAGTAGTAAATCAAAAGAAACTCTTAGTGTTTATCTAACATAGTAAAAATAAAAAATGCTGGGTTCCACACAATTCCCACACTCAATAAAAGATTAGTGCTGTTTGTTGTTAAAACTACCCAACACAATTCTTGTAATTTATTTGTTTTACGTTTAGTCCACTTAAATTTGTAAACCGTTAAGTTAACTTAACCGTTTTGTGTTAGGACAAAATGAAGGAATTGTGTTGGTCCAACTACCTGCTTAGGGGGTTTGTAGTTTCCAGCATCCTTTGCGTAGGATTGAATTAAGAGAGGGAAATATTGACAATAAAAGTAATCTTATGTGTTTAAAGTTAATAGAAAAACTTGTTACAGTTTAATCTTCACTTTAGTTTGAAGATTTAGAAGATTTTCATTTAATGCTTTGAGTTTTGAGATTACCACTTTGCAGAAGCACCCATGGTTTGGGTGTTGGCAGCTTAATTAGCAAAAATGCAGTTTGTTGCTTTGCTCAGTGAGCACTAACTGTCCTAAAACTAGTTCTGAGATCAGTCTCAATCAACTGTATATTTTACTCATTAAATATGCTTGTAAATGTCTCTTTTAGTTAGTTTAGGACAACTTCAAATAAAACTAGGAGACTTCAAAATGTACGGCACATAATAGACATACAGTTGAAGTCATAATTATTTGCACCCCTGAATTATTAGCCTCTCTGTTTATTTTCTTCCCCAATTTCTGTTTAACGGAGAGAAGATTTTTTTCAACACATTTCTAAACATAATAATTTTAATAACTCATTTCTAATAACTGATTTATTTTATATTTGCCATGACGACAGTAAATAATATTTGACTAGATATTTTTCAAGACACATCTATACAGCTTAAAGTGACATTTAAAGACTTAACTAGGTTAATCAGGTTAACTAGGCAGGTTAGGGTAATTAGGCAAGTTATTGTAATGATGGTTTGTTCAGAAGACTATTGAACTATCTAGCTTAAAGGGGCTTATAATTTTGACCTTAAAATGTTTTTTAAAAAAATTTAAAACTTTATTTTAACCGAAATAAAAAACAAGACTTTCTCCAGAGGAAAAATATTATCAGACATACTGTGAAAATGTCCTTGCTCTGTTAAACATCATTTGGAAAATATTAAAAAAAGAAAATAAATTCAAAGAGGGCTAATAATTCTGACTTCAACTGTACATGATATTATCATACCTTTAAGTTTAAGTCAAATAAAAATACAAATGTGTTTAAACTTTTATTTGATAAAATCATGTTGGGGGCAACACGGGGGTTCAGTGGTTGAAATTTCTGTGTGGAGTTGCTTTTGGCAATGTGGTGGCGCAGTAGGTAGTGCTTTTGCCTCACAGCAAAAAGGTCACTGGTTCGAGCCTCGGCTGGGTCAGTTGGCATTTCTGTGTGGAGTTTGCATGTTCTCCCTGTGATTGCGTGGGTTTCTTTCGGGAACTCCGGTTTCCCCCACAATTGCTATAGGTGGGCTATAGGTGAATTGAATAAACAAAATTGTCTGTTGTGTGTGTGTGTGTGTGAATGAGTGTATATGGATGTTTCCCAGTACTGGGTCGCAGCTGGAATGGCATCCACTGTGTAAAACATATGCTGGATAAGTTGGCGGTTCATTCCGCTGTGTCGACCCTTGGTGAATAAAGGGACTAAGCCGAAGGAAATCCTAAGCTGAAATCCTGCCCTCGATTAAAGTTCATCCAATGAGTTTTTTTTTTTTTTTTTGGAGTGAACATGTTTTCCTGACACAAATCGATTAAGTTAACTTAATAATTTTTTTTTAAATTTAAGTTGATTGAACATAAAACAATTAAGTTTTCCCAAAAAAACCCTTAGAATTGTGTTATTACAAATCTTTTTAAATAAGTAGATTGAACAAGCAGCAAAGTCATTTTTTGAGTGTATATATCATATATAATACCAAAGTCTATTATTACTATTATTATATCCAGTATAATCAGTGAATTTGCTCATTGGCAGGGGAATATTTAACTTTGGATTTTTAACAAAAGTGGTTTTGTTTACAGTTTTGGTAGTTGGAAATTATATATTGCCTTGCTTTATCTTTTAAATTACAGCATAAAAAACAAAATAGTGTGCTGCCAGTACTTATTTACAGATTCGTAATGGTGTAAAATGTTATTCCCAATTCAATATTTTTCCTCAGTGGATTTCACTATAATTAACATAAATTAGAAAACATTTCCTAATGAATTTGTTAAAAAAAAAAGATCTTTTATGCTCCTTAAACACACAAAAACTCTTAAATATACAAAATGATTCTGCAGGGATCCAGATCAGGATGTTATTCTCCGAAAAGTGTCTCTCAGAATAGATGAAGGTCTAGTTAACTCAGCCCGTGACACAACCTTTAGCTTATTTAGGAAACAGAGCTGCATTGTAAAATTGTGGCTTCCTTCACTGCCCTTTAGGAGCCTGGTTGAGAATAATTACTTCAGTGTCACTAAAGAATGAGGAAAAGATGAAACGGACAAATCCCCGAACACTGCAAAGCATTGCGGTCGGCTCAGATGCAATCATTTTTATAGCTGGAGAAAATTGTATGATGGGAGATATTAGGATGCTGTAAACCTTATTTCCCAAGTTTGTTTGGAGAAGTACTGTCTATAGTCAATACAGTTCAAAAGTTTTGGGTGAATCTTTTTTTATTAATGCTTTTATTCATCAAGTATGGATTTGACCAACTAATTATGAAATTAAGAACATTCATAGTATTACAGAATATAAATGAATGCTGGTAATGTTTATTAGTAGCATTATTATATAGAATATTCTATTCATCACGGAACAACAGAAAAAAGAAAACAAAAATATTCAGAAATGCAAGTTTTTTGTTTTGTTTTTTTTTAACTGTGTTAGTACTCTGTGTAATGTTACTTTATTAAAATTATTTCAGGAAGACTCTGTGATACTTAAAACTAGACATATGTCTTCCTAAAATTCGGCTTGCAGAATAAAGTTATATTTTAAAATATATGAATGTTTTTAATTGTAAAAAAGTAATTACAATATTACAAGCTTTACAATATTACAAATGCAGCCTTGTAAGAATACATTTCAAAATATTAATAGAGCTGATGCAGTGGAGCAGTAGGTATTGCTGTCGCCTCACAGCAAGAAAGTCGCTGGTTTGAGCCTCGGCTGGATCAGTTGGCATTTCTGTGTGAAGTTGGCATGTTCTCCCTGCATTTGCGTTAGTTTCCCCTGGGATTTTTAAAATATCGGTGTGCCTGTTAAGTAAAATATGTCACAGTTTAATAAAATGTCTAATATCTTTTTTTTTCCTATTGATAAACCATGTTTATATAACACAACATACATTTTACAAATGTAATTCTGTTTTATTCTGTAAACTAGGGATTGCATTTCTTACTAATTTAACACAAAATTGTAGAATTTATTTTTATTTTTTTATTGTTTTTATTTATTTATTTATTTATTTATTCATTCATTCATTCATTTATTTATTCATTCATTCATTCATTCATTCATTCATTCATTCATTGAACAAAAAAAGAAAGAAACCACAAACCAATGTTTTATTTTTTGTTTTTGTTTTTTTGTTTTAGTTTTTTAATCATCAGTAGAATTATGGAATTAATAATTTGCGGAATAACCCTGATTTTCAATCACAACAAATGAATCCGTTTGCTATTCTGACCTATTGTCATTTTCTTGCTTGAAAATAATGCTCTAAATGATATTTATTGGAATGTTTTTGATTGCAGACCTGTATAGAATAAAACACAATTGTATAATTTAGTTTTATTTATCATTATTTTTATTTATTTATTGTTTATAAATTAATTCACTCCTTTATTCATTGAACAAAGCAATGTTTTATTTTTTTCTTTATTCATCATTATTTTTATTTATTTATTGTTAATTTATTGTTTATTTATAAATTCATTCATCAACTCATTTATTCATTGAACAAACCAATGTTTTATTTTTTTATTTTATTTTATTTTATTCTCTCATCAGAAGAGTTAAGAAATTAATATTTTGCGGAACAGCCCTGATTTTCAATCACAATAAATAAATGCATTTGCTATTCTGACCTATTGTCATTTTCTTATTTACAAAAAAAAAAATGCTCTAACTGATTTTTATTAAAATAACAAATAAATACATTAACAGACCTTTATAGAATAAAACAAATATTAACATTTTACTCAAACCCATATCTTGTAAATCCAGTAAAGCAGAAGTGGTTTCCAGAGCTGTTTATATACTTGTTCTTGATATTTTCTTTGCCATTCAGATGTAGTTTTTTATTTAAAGTGACCCACTGTCCATCTTCTATAGGGAACTAGGAAAGCTCTTTTTTTTGTCAAAGGCACAGCTAAAATGGACCGACCCATATGGGGATTGCACCTAAAATCTTTGGGTTCAGGTCTTTAACCGGTAAACTACTCCCACCTCTGTCAGTATCATGAGAAATCTCTTTGTCTGAAACAAACATTGTGTGCTGGACTTAGAGAATCTAATTTTCTCTATTGTCACTTGTGCTTGTGTCTATAGCTCAGATTCCCTCTTCAGAGACATGGGGTCTCTTCTTTGCTTTTCATCTGAGTCCATTTGGATTTGGCAGCCTTTTCGCCTTTGTTCCCTCTTGTGCAATTAATAACGCACATATTTCTTTCAGCCAGGCTGCGTGGTGACAGGTGCTTTGGAAGGGATGTTTTCTGGAAACGCGAGTCAAGTTTGACCACAATGCTAGCAGCTTTTACATCATTTAATAATTAGTAACACACAGTTAGGTCCAATATTTGAAAATCGACACAGTTTTAACATGTTTGACTCTATACACTAACACAAGGGATTTGAAATTAAACGAACATGATGTGCTTTAACTGCAGAGTGTCAGCTTTCATTTTTATTTACATCCAAATCAGGTAAACGGTGTAGGAGTTACAACAGTTTGCATATGTGCCTCCTACTTGTTAAGGGACCAAAAGTAGTTGGACAATTCGCTTCTCAGCTGTTCCATGGCCAGGTTTGTGGTATTCCCTTATTATCCCAACTACAATGAGCAGATAAAAGGTCCAGAGTTAATTTCAAGTGTGCTATTTTTCTTCTGCAAACAAACAACTGTTACTGTCAACTCTCAAATTAAAGCTTAACAGTCTGCAGTTAAAGCACATCTTGTTCATTTAATTTCAAATCCAATGTGTTGGTGCACAGACCCAAAATGAGGAAAATGTCGATGTTCAAATATTTATGGACCTAACTGCATATGGGTCTCGTCATGTGTCATTTTTTTTCTGTGTCATTAAAAGGGTTGAGAAGGTTACTTAACTAATCACTAATTGCATAATTAAAATTGTATTTTAATGACTAACTCTTATTACTTTGTCTGAAAAGTAATTTAATAACTCAATAAATAATTGATTTACTTGACTCCATACGACCAAAAAAAATTAAGCTCTTTTGATTCTTTTATTAAAAATGAATAATTAAGAAAAGAAAAAGATTATATGTATCTGTCCTGCAACATTTAAAAGTAGTGATACCATATTTTATACATTCCATACTGTCATCAACTTCTTGTTTCATCTTGATAAATGTAAGTTTAGTTGAAATTATATGAAGAATTATTCTGTGAAATATGTTTGTATAACAACAAATATAAAAAATCTGCTTCTCTGATTTGTTTGATTTCTCTGAATCTGAATTGTTGAATTTATGTACAGTAATTAAGGCAAGGACATCATAAGTAACGGTATTAGATTACCTAAAAATGAAAAGTAATCCATTACTTTTAGTAATTTAACTACAGTAATAATTATTGGTGAATAATTGCAGCCAGCATGAGTCATTTCCATATAGTTTTTAAATATATTGTGCTAATAGTGTTATATTTATTTTAAGTATAACACTTGCATCATTCTGTAATAGCGATAAGTGACCCTTTTCACATTTCTGGGTTTCTCAGCAACAGAAGTCGTCATAGTTGCACTGTAAAACCCAATAAGTTAAGGCAACTTAAACCGTTTGAGGAAACCGACTGCTACAAACCATTTGAGTTAAAAAATTAATCTATATGAGTACTGTGAACTTACTCCATTTAGGTTGGAGTAATGAGGTATTTAATTAACTCATTACCTTCAATACAGAGTATTCAACTCAAATGAGTAAAATTAGCTTTCAGTCAATTTTGAGTTAACTACACCCATTTCATTTGATCAAGTTAACTGTTGGGTTTTACAGTGTGGGTAAACTTAGAGTGCAGTGAATGGGAGAGTATAACAAATTATTTTTTACAATCCTATTTGCAGAAATAATAAAAGAATAACTCCACTATGGTGCTATCAAGATTTTCAAAGAAGAAAAAAAAATAGTGTGAGACAGCCAGAGAAGAGAACAACGTCAAATTTACTCTCAGCCCAATAGACGCTGCATTAAGTAGAAACTCATTCATGTCATTTGACGCAAAGGTGCCATAATACATACATAAATGCATATAAATCTTCATAGATTTAAAAACAAAATCTTAATATTAAAACTTTCAAGGATTTTAGATTATGATGACGTTAAACGCATCGTAACAGTCTTGTGAAAAGGGGCTGTCAAGCACAGAAAAGCTTTTTTTTCAATGAGTAAAGACCTTTCACCTGAAATGAAATTCTGTTTGCATTTATTCACCCACATTTCTTTCCAAATCTGTTTGATTTTGGTTATTCTGTAGACACAAAACAAAAGTTCAACTGGTTATTGAAAATTAATGGTGTTCGAAACATTGTTTTTAGCTTGAGAAAATCTTATAAGTGGATGTATTGTGTTGGTAAATTAAACGTTCACACTTTTTGTTCTTTTTGAAGAAGTGCTGTATAAACACTGAAATAAGACTACTTTTGAAGAAAAAGTAATAGATATTTTTATTCGGCAGGGATTTATCAAATTGATCAAAAGTGACAGTGAAATATATTATTCTAAAACAGTATATACAGATATGTGATCTATATCAAACACATACTGTTTGTTTGATCTTTCTATTCATTAAAGAATCATACAAATATTAAATATATTGTATATGATAAGCAGCATAATGTTTATTAAGCTCCACATTATCATATTAAAATAATTTCTGAAGGATCACAAGGAAAAAATACATTTTAAAATATATTAAATTCTTTTTATAAATAGATTCTTTTTTACTGTATTATTGTATTTAAACAAGATATACTTGAGAGTATTCCATACCATAAAAGTGATGATTTTGGCATGCCATAAGAAGATATTTTCAACTTTTTTTTTTAGTAAATGTCAATGAATTGACTTATATTTGATGCACATAGGATGAAACGCATAAATAAATATGCAAATTAGAAAGCCATGCATGCATCCGTCATAATAATAACAGAGTTTTAATTTAAGAATGAACTTCCCATTAACATGCTTGTTGAGTTGTTATGGCTTGTTTTGTTATGATCTTTCTCAATAATTACATGATATCTGTGTAATTCCAGTCATTTAATTATTTACTTATTTAGTCGGGTCTTCTCCGGTCCATGCTGCAAATTGAAAACGGCTTCTATTTCATCTTAATCATCTTCAAATATGAAAATTACACGCTGCTTCAGAAGCAATATGAGCCAGACCTCTCTGTGCGCTGACCGATAAGAAACACAGAGAAATCGTATTTACCAAATTCAATTTTCATTGAATGAAGGGGCCACCCAAATCTGCCCCCTTGTGTGTAATTTGAGCCACTGGGATGGATTTTAGCCTTGCGTTGTTATTATTATAGGCAGCTTATAAAGAAGGAAGGGTCTCTGCCCTCAAACGCTCCCGCATATAAACAGGCTTCACATTCAGAGCTGCTCTTATTGGACTCAAATAATGCAGATTTCATGCCTATTCATGACGAATTTGAATACATTTGCTGTCGAGTTTAGTCTGTAATCTGTTTGCGTGGTTATTTACGTGGAGGCATGTTCATTAATGCATTTATTCGTTAACTTGTTTACTCTGTGTGCACAAAATCAAAATTGCTCTTTGCAAGCAAACAATTACAGAACACAAATGCACAACTCTATCAGCTCTCTCTGGCATGATTGTGCATATTTTGAGGTGCAATTTTAATTAGCCCCAAGAGATTTTCTCAAACATCAAGGGGAAACAGCTGCTGATTTCAGTGACATTCGTATCATAACTCTGAGCGCTTCTTCTCAGAAGTGTTTATGTGTGTACAACATCATCTCATCATCTTTAGCTTTATTCGTCTCCCTGAGGAGTCATTTTCGTGGCCAATCATGACAGCAGATTTACTTGACAAAACCTAAAACAATTCACCAGTAATGCAATACATTTTAGTGACAAAACAGTTAATAATAATATGTGAAGAAGTATAAATACATTACACAAAAAACTTTCTCAGAGAACAAAAATGATACAAGCTCTGCGTGAGTGAGAAATTTCATATTTTTTAACCTCTGACATTTAAAGGAATAAATCAGACAAATTCCACTCATCTTGCTCTGAACTTTGAATGGACTTACTTTCTTTTGTGGAACAGAAAAGGAACATTTTGACACCTTTTTAGAGTCTTTTTTTCCCATTAATTTATAATGGCTGGAGACCCGTCGAGCAGCAAAAAAGGCCACAGAAGCAGCAAAAAAATAATAGTCAAAGTCCTTAATAGACATTAAAATTTGGAAAGCAGAGAAATTGAAAAATATCAATTTAAAAAATTGAAGCTATTATTCACAATAAATATTACTCTCAAAAATTAATTCAATCTTTTCAATGAATCATATTACTCTACCTGACAAAAGTCTTGTCGTCTATCTCAATTGTAAGAGCAACAAATAATAACTTGACTTTTAGTTGATCATTTGGAAAAGTGTCAGAAGGTAGATTTTTTCAGATGAATCATCTGTTGAACTGCATCCCAATCATCACAAATACTGCAGAAGACCTATTGGAACTCGCATGGACCCAAGATTCTCACAGAAGTCAGTCAAGTTTGGAGAAGGAAATATCATGGTTTTGGGTTACAGTCAGTATGGGGACGTAAAAGAAATCTGCAGTGTGGATGGCAACATCAACAGCCTGAGGTATCAAGACATTTGTGCTGCCCATTACATTACAAACCACTGGAGAGGGTGAATTCTTCAGCAGGATAGCGCTCCTTCACATACTTCAGCCTCCACATCAACGCACCGCAAGTTTCTCAAAGCAAAGAAGGTCAAGGTGCTGAAAGATTGGCCAGCCCAGTCACCAGACATGAACATTATTGAGCATTATTGTCTGGGGTAAGATGGAGGACGCATTGAAGATGAATCCAAATAATCTTGATGAACTCTGGGAGTCCTGCAAGAACGCTTTCTTTGCCATTCCAGATGACTTTGTTAATAAGTTATTTGAGTCATTGCAGAGATGTACGGATGCAGTCGTCCAAGCTCATGGGAGTCATACACAATATTAATTATTTTTCCACTGCACCATGACTTTATATTCTATACTGTACGTTATTTCTGTTAAGTGACAAGACTTTTGTCTACGCAAAGTCGGACTTTACTGTCCAAATTAAATAATTAAAAGGCATGATTATATTTTATTTTGGTAAAATAAGCGTAATCTAGAGGCCTTTGCCTTTCAAATAAGCCACTTCTGATGGAAAATGATCAACTAGAAGTCAAGTTATTATTTGTTGTTCCTAAAACTTGGGTAGGCGACAAGACTTTTGTCAGGAGGTTTAGATCACACAATCTCTATATATAGATCTTTTTTCTTTATTATTAATATTATTATTATTTATATTATTATATACAAAAATAACTTCTTAAAAATAATTAGCATTATTAACATGTGTTAATATGTTTGTTTCCTAGTATTTTATACTTTTTTATTATACTATATATTATTATATTTTATTATTAAAATTTTTTTATACAAAAAAAAATTATTGAGGACCATTTCCTAAATACTCTGTAAACCAAAATTTATGTTTCCAATTGTGAAAAAAAACCCTGTTGGAACATTTATTTTTAAGTGTTTTATAAGTGATGAATCAGATTTATTTGATTCTTGATTATGACTCACTCAATCAAAGCTCCAGTTTCTGTGACTCACAGCTCACCGGAGAGAACGATTGTCAATGAATAATGACTTACACGTTTTGTCTGTTCTTTAGATATTTTATATTTTTCTTCCAGATATATAACTCACATATTTTACTGACCACTTTCATGGTGCTTCGGCATCCTTTTGAAACATGAAAGCTGTAGTTTCCCTTTCATTGTAATAGCATAGAAAACAAGACCAGCACAGCCAATTGAACTTTGTCTTTTGTGTTCCACAACAACAACAACAACAAAAAAGTGAAAGTCATACACAGATTTGGAAAAACATGAGGTTGGAGGACAAACTGAGGTTAAACTGTCTAGAGCGAATTTCTCATTCATGAACATGAATGGTTGTTGTCGATTGTTATTTGCAAGGGAAAACAATGAAGTTTATTAATTTCTGCCTCAGAAAACCCTCAGTTTTGGTGCACAGAAGCACTGAAAGCAATTATGGTAATGAGTAACAGAAGGAAAAATGGAGGAAAATGTGTTGTGAATACCTGAAGTCACCATTACAATCCTGTTTGCTTGTAAGCCTTGTTCTCTTAAAAGGCGTACGTTACCCTAAACATGGCTTCGGGATAGCTTTTGTATATAATCAGATTCAAATTATTTCTCCCCCCTCTCAGCACAACTGATGAGCGGTTTCTCAAAAGCTATCAGGGAAGGTCTGGTGTATGTCCCAGCGTTGCGAAAATGATAAGTTATCCTGATTTAAAGGCAGAATCTTTCTCTCTCTAAGGCCAAATGTTGCTTATCTCTACATCGCTCATGCAGACTCTCGCTTGAATACTTACAACTCTATCAATTTTCACCTGTATGAAAAAGCACAGGACGGCCAAGCTTTGACATAAATCTCCATTTTTTTCTCATAAAATGGGATAGAGGTGATGATTGGAATAGCAAAGTTCCTGTAATGGCTTGCCACTAGCTATTTTCAGAAGAGCAATTTTCTTATGTGGTGTTTGTCATATTCAAATCAACATTTATTTATTTCTTTATTTGCTTCATTCACTCAGTCTTTCTTTCTTTCTTTCTTTCTTTCTTTCTTTCTTTCGTTCATTGCTGTATACAGTGCTCAGCATAAATGAGTCATTTTATCAAATTCTCAGTAAATAAAGGTAATATATTTTGGTGCATTTGAACAAAACAGATTCACTAAACAGATATGCTCATTAAAATAATATTTAATCACCGAACATCCTTAGACATACAACGATAATACAGTGCATCTGGAAAGTATTCATAGAGCTTCACTTTTTCCACATTTTTTGTGTTACAGCCTTATTCCAAAATGGATTACATTCATTTATTTCCTTAAAATTCTACACACAATACCCCATAATGACAATGTGAAATAAGAGTTTTTGAAATTGTTGCGAATTTATTAAAAATAAAAACCTGAAAAATCACATGTACAGAAGTATTCACAGCCTTTGCTCAATACTTTGTTGATGCACCTTTGGTAGCAATTACAGCCTCAAGTCTTTTTGAATATGATGCCACACGCTTGGCACACCTGTCTTTGGGAATTTCTACCCATTCCTCTTTGCAGTACCTCTCAATCTCTATCAGGTTGGATGGGAAGCGATGGTGTTCAGCCATTTTCAGAGCTCAGATGTTCAATAGGATTTAGGTCTGGGCTCTGGCTGGGCCACTCAAGGACATTCACTGAGTTGTTGTGAAGCCACTCCATTGATATTTTAGCGGTGTGCTTTGGGTCATTGTCCTGCTGGAAGATGAACCGTACATTGCTGCATTCATCTTTCCCTCTATCCTAACCTTCCCCAGCCTGTGCCTTGAGACAATCCTGTCTCGGAGGTCTACAGACAATTCCTCTGTCTTCATGCTTGGTTTGTGCTTTAACATGCACTGTCAACCCTGGCACCTTATATAGACAGGTGTATGCCTTTTCAAATAATGTCCAATCAATTGAATTTACCATAGGTGAACTCTAATTAAGCTGTTGAAACATCTCAAGAATTATCAATGGAAACAGAATGTACCTGAGCTCAATTTAGAGCTTTACGGCAAATGCTGTGAATACTTATGTACATGTGATTTTTCAGGTTTTTTTTTTTTTTTTTTATCTTTTTTCACATTGTCATTATGGGATATTGTGTGTAGAATTTTGAGGAAATAAATGAATTGAATCAATTTTAGAATAAGGCTGTAACATAAAAAATTTGAAAAAAGTGAAGCTCTATGAATACTTTCTGGATGCACTGTACATTTAAATCAATGCAAAATATATGTAAAAAATGTACAAACTAAAAAAATTTATATATTTTAGATTTTTGCTCTTTTTCAATTTTTATTTATTATATTTCCATAACATGTACATGTGTCCTACTCATTTTTGAATGCTATTGTAAGTTATTTTGTTAGATTAGCTTCAGATTTGGCTTCAGTACTAACTAAACTAATGTATAAGCACACATTTAATATTGTAAAGCATCCTATAGATAATAATAATTTTACTGATAGATCTGTGAGGGGGTGTACTTATATGCTAAACACTGTATATAGTACTCTTGAAATCTAATTCCTACAAATACATGCAAAATACAGATATCTTTATGTGGCATTGTTACATTAGCTTATTTTTTCATTATTATGGCCTTTTAAGAACTTGAATTTATTGTAAAGAGTTGAGACGTTGCATTAATTAGTTTATCACATCACAGGATGTTAAAACTGTGATGCTTAAAAATGAATATAGAAAAAAAGTTGAAGAAACGCCTGTTTTGAATGTTATCACTCGATTGAACGGCGTTGTCAGTGGTTATCAGCTGGTAGATATGGGCCAGTAAGGGCCTTCTGCGCCTACTGGTTGGCTCAGAAGGCTATCATCCATCCACATGGTTAATCAGCTATAGATCTTATTCGGCTGCCGCTGGAAGTTAACAAGAATTATTGATATTATTTATTACATTTCCCATTAAATGTATTTTATTAACGTCTACCCCTAACCCAACCTTAAACCCAACCGTCACAGTAATGTAAAAACAGATCTGAATCTGGAGTCTTCTCAATTAGTATAGCTGATTAACCATGTGGATGGATGATAACAGCCTTCTGAGGCTACCCGTAGGCGTAGAAGGCCCCTACTGGCCCTTATCTATCAACTGATAACCACTGATAATGCCGTTCAATCGAGTGAGAAATATGATGAAAAACACTGTCATAGTGCTTACACTGCTATTATGTTTTAATATTTCACACATTTATATAGTAATGTACAATTACTGAAAAAAACAACAACTATGTTCTACCTTCTAATTTTAATCTTTATGCAAACTTACATGCATTTGAACATCATTTTTAGTGTATATATGATATCTACATAATTTTCTTGATGCTGGAGTCATATAGTATTAAAGACGCCTGGCTTTGTGTATTTTTGTCAGGTGTCCAGCCTTCTTTTTCCAAGCAGCACTGAGTTGTAATGCTGAGTAGCTATGTGTAAATGCATTCAAAGGATTATTGTTAGGACTCAAAGCTTATGTATAAATTGAACAGTCCAAAAATAACCACAAAGCAGACATGAATAGACCTCTGAAAACAACGTTCCTATAGTTCAAAGCATACAGCTTGCTATACACTAAGTGAATTACTGCCAGCTACCTGGCATCCTATCAGTACAATTGATATAAAACAAAATATTATAACTGAATAATCATAAGTGTAAGAGAAGATGGTTATTTGCCAAAGTGTCATATTAATAACTATCATAAATAAATCCTAAAATGTCAATATTATTATCAAATTTGTTTTTTAATCTGCTAGCCTAAAAGCAGGGGTTCAGTACCATGGACAGCTCCACATCTCAGCTATTATAAGTCATTAGTTTCTCCTCATACAATTGCCTAGAAACTGAGTCTATCTTGAGCCTAGCGTAATTCATACACCCACAGACTCCTCCACAGACTGTGTGTCTTTCAAATTCTTCCCAGACCGGAAGAGCCAAGTGAGTAACAAGAGAACAGATGCAACTAAACAGAAAATAAATTGCCTTCTCTCTGGTAGAATACATATTCAACATTTTGAAACAAACAATGCAAACTGAAATTACCAGAGCAATATACAAATAAATACGTCATCCTTTTTGTTTTCTGATAATTGCAACATGGTAGTATTGCTTCTGTGATGTCATACAATCAATGATTGGATGAATTGACTGCATATCGATTGCTTCAAATCAAATACTGTAGGTTTGCTGACACAGTAACCCACAGCAATCCATTCCACGACGTCCTAATAAACGCCTTGAGTCGTTTGGTAAAAGCTTGCTGTCGATGTGGTTAGACAGGACAGGGCCGTACTTTGTCTTCCACGAATGAATCAATCCAGTCTGATTTATATTGTACACATACTGTACGTAGAAATGCTTCTAAATATGATCCAAAACCGAGGGTCAATTGGTATGCATGAAGTGCCCTTGGATCATTACAGATCATTAGTTAATGTACATTAAGGTACTCTACTTTTTTTTTTTTTATATGAATTATAAATTTTCATACATGAATATAAATGAACTAATGCTATTATGTAATGCCTTTTAATGAAACTGGTTATGCATGTCATTCATGCATATGAAAAAGAGAGTTTTAAAACTTAATTAAGGCTTGAAAAGGGAGCGATTGCTGTGCTTTAATTATGGAGATGTGCAGACAATCCTCCATAGTCTTCCTCCGGGAAAAGTTACTAAGGGTGTCATGTCATACAGCCTCCAGAAAAAAAGGCTGTATTTGTTATGCATCGTTTGGAGGCACTGTAATTCACTGTTGCTTTTATACTACGCTAGTTTCTATATTCAACTGGTACTTTTTATTTCACCAGAGGTGTAGATTTGAATCATTTACACAATATAAACAATGTCATCAAACACTGAACGTTAAAACTGTGTAAATACAAATCTGACCATGTCCATCCGCTTATTTGCTTAAACTCGAAGAGTAAAACATTAATGATAAACCAGAGTTATGCAATAGATGCATCAGCCTGATATTTAAATGTAACCACTGCAATATCAGCCGAGATGTAAGCATTAATAAATAGGTGAGAAATCTATTCTATCATTTTGCTAGCCTGAGAAGGAGAAATTGGCTGCTACCATCCAGTCCGTTTTCACGGGGAGGTTAACGGTTTCACTCGGTTTCCCCGTGATGTCTACGTCTCTAGAAAGGGATATTGTTAAGTCTAAAGCTATAAAAGCGAATTCGCTTAAGATTTTGAAGGGTAAATGCAATATTGAGGATGAACGAACAAGAGAAGCGGAGTATTTCTGAAGCATCTCCCCCCTCCGCTGTAGCGCGAAGCAGGAGGCAAGAGAGTATCAATCTGATGCCGTCCGCCGTTTCTAAGCTGAATTTTTCCCTCAGGAAAGCGTCCAAAAAGCGCTAATTAGAAAAGCGAGAGGAAATACATATCGATAGCTAGAGATAAGAGAAAACTGAAGAAGTGCGGGAAGGAAAGCGTCAAAGGAAGCACAGGTTCGGGTTTTATGTTGTGTGGCGTGAGTGTGTCTGTGAGCAGTGAGTCGTTCAGAGCCTCAGCGCTTCAGTCGCACTCAGTACGATCTGCACTAAAATGCGTTGCGTTTACTTTCTGTCGCTTCTGTAAGAAGTGAAGCTGATGAGATGAGAGCGTATTGTTGAGGATTCAGAGGGACGGATGCCCAGGCAAAAAGCTTGTTAAAGCGATTTAATCTTGTCTGTGTTGTGTAGGAACGATTCTTGGGGCAGCTGGAGCTCTAAAGGATGCAGAACTGTGCTCACCGATGCATCCCACACCAAATGCTTATGTGATCGGGTATCTACCTTCGCCATTTTGGCTCAACAACCCAGAGAAATAGTAAGTATTGGAATTGTCTTCTGCGGAGGATCTCAAGAGATGCTGTATTGATTAAAAAACGTGTGTGTGTGTGTGTGTGTGTGTGTGTGTGTGTGTGTGTGTGTGTGTGTGTGTGTGTGTGGTATGTGTGCATTCCAAATTGATGCTATATGTCATAGTTGATTGTGATAGAAATCTACCTGTGCAAAGCTTGTGTATGGATGTGAGAGAATCTTCTGTGTTTAACTAATTGCCCTTAAAGATTTATTTAAATCTTAAAATGTGTATTAATAGAGTTATATTTGCTATTTGGGTATGTATGTATGTATGTAAGTTATCTATGTGTATGTAGCCTATGTATGTATGAAACCATTTCTCCCTACCTAAATGTTGCTCAAAGCATTTGCATATGTTCACATTTGAGATCTGCTACGGCCTCATCATCAGTGACATTCAATTTGCTATTTGCAATAATAAAATACTTCTTATCAGTGAGACATTATGCAAATTATATATATAAATTATGGATTTCCTATTATGTAATGAACGCCTTATCCTGTATTAAAGCACCCGTCTCATTGGTGTAGATGCATATAAATGTGTGATATGAATCTGCCTTTTACGTCATTTGAGATACAATGCCATCAGCTATGGTCTCTTTATTAGTAGATTCAACAGAACATGGCTGTTTTGCCCAACAGAATAAGAGGCAGCCATTTTTTTTTTCTCTACCCATGTGACCAGTCAGTGAATAAACGGCTCCCGTGTGAAAATGATGGTGTTGTCTGCATCTCAGTGATGCAGCAGGGCCAAAGTTTGATAACTCCTATCATTGCAATGCACGGCTGATATGTCACAATGACTTGTGACTCCTGGGAGCTGGATTAAGGGGGGTTGTCAGGTGGAATTCTGGGGGAAAGGGCATAAATAAATGAACTAGATGGGATGTGCATTGTGAGGACTTGAGTTGAGACCTTTGCACGTCATATGAGCAAAAGTTTAATGTGACAGAAAGGCAATATATTTGTACAATATGTTCAATCAGTTATTTTCTTTCAGCTTAGTGCCTTATTTATCAGTGGATGCCACAGTGGAATGAATCGTCAACTAACCTGGCATATGTTTTGTGCTGCGGATGCCTGTACAATATGTGTTCCAATGAAATATTAGTAAATCTAGTGATGCATTATAGTCATTTAAATTATTTTAATTGAAGGGCATCCGCTGCGTAAAACATATGCTGGATAAGTTGGTCGTTCATTCCGCTGTGGCGACCCCTGATTAATAAAGGGACTAAGCCGAAAAGAAAATGAATGAATGAATGAAATTTTTCTCATTATTTTTTAACATAAGAGAGATTCAGGTCCTTCTGGTATCATCCACTTTCAGTTTTACCTGTTCAAATACAAGTTGGTATGCTGCTTGAAACTCTACAAAGGTTTTTGTTATCATATTAATTGAATGTATTATTGCAATCATAGACACAGAAATCGTTTAAACGTTTACTGAATTTGTTGTTCTTTATTTGTTTACTTCTAAAGTTGAATGAGTTGGGAAGTTTTTGTATGAACATAGTTGTTCATGGTCACGAACATAGTAAGCTTGTGCCTCGGAAAAAAGTTGTGTCTTCTTGAAATTAGTAGGAAAAAGAGAAAAACTAATTATTTTGAGGAAAGTCCCATCTTAATTTTAAAAACCAATTTGTTATGATCTTAGTTTGTCTAGTTTGTCTAGGATAGTGACTGCAATACAAATAAATGATTGATGGTGGGTGATGTGTAGTGGCAGTAAAGGAACTTTCATCTCCTCAACCAGAATGCCTAATTTATGTCAATAACCTAAAACACCAAAGTCAAATCAAGAAAAAGAGAAGTTTAATTGCATAATTCAAATTCAATACTTGAAATAATATTGCTCAATCACCTTTTTTTTTTAATCATCATTATTGAATCATTAGATATACTAGTCCTAAGCCTACTTTAATTAAATAATGCATGATTTGAGCTGTAACATTAAAGTCGCACTTTACAATAAGGATTCATTATAGTTAATGCATTGACTTACAATGTAATGCGCAAACAATTAACAGTACTACTAAAGGATTTGCTGGTCATAGTGCACATTTACTAATGCATGGTTTAAAGCCAAATTCATGCTTGTGAGCATTAGTTTATTAGTCAACATTAGTAATCCACTGTCAATTAACATGATCTATCTTTATTTCCATTTACTATACTGTACAAAATTCTATGATCAATTAGTCATGACAACGTATGTTTTAGTTCATTTGAACTTATTAAACTAAGTTAATCATGTTCTAACTTAATTTAATAAGTTAGTCAACTTGGTGTTAGTAAACAAGCTGTTTTAAGTCAGCTTAACATAATATAAGTTCAATGGACCCATAAGGTTAATTTATTTTTAACAAGATTTTTGGGGGACTGGAGTTCTAATATGCCCTGCCAATTGTCCTTTTATCAGATGCTTATAAACAAATAAGTTGGCAACATGTATGCACAAAATTGTGCTTATGAAAAAATTTTAACAAGACAATATTTAATCATGCACTGTAAAAAATATATGAACAATTATCATGACATTAATTGTTTTTAGCTCATTGTAACTTATTAAACTAAGGCAAGCATTTTCAAACTTAATTTTATAGGTTGCGCAAGCTGTTTTAAGTCAGTTTAACATAATATAAGTTCAATGGACTCATAAGGTTAATTGATTCAGCTTAAAAATTTAAGGCAACCAGGATTTTTTTTTTTTACAGTGTAGTGTTAAGAAACATGAATACCTACTAGAGCAGCACAATATATAGTTTCAGCATCGATATTGCAATGTGCGAGTCTGCAAGTCACATTGCAGGGATTGGGATTATAGTTGACCAGACATTACAATTAACATAGAGAAGTCATTTTAAATTTTACCCTTAGAGTTTTTAATAAAAGAAACTAATATAAGAAATATACAACGATTATTTAGTTTTTGTTTTTAAATAAGTAAAACACTGTTTGAAAAATCATAAATTATTGTTTATTTGTAACCCTTCCATTTACAATCCAGTACTGTTAAACATTTTTAAAATCATATTACAGAATGTACTTAAAGAATCATCCCAATCGATCTAAAATGATATATATTGCAATATGTATCGCAGTAAATGAAAATATTGCAATGTCAGTTTTTTCCAATATTGTGCAGCCCTAATACTTACTGTAATAAATGTATTGTTCATGTCATTTGTTTATTGTTCATTGTTCATGTTAGGGAATACTTAACTACTACTTAGTAACTAACATCAACTAATATAGCCTTATTGTGAAGTGTTACCAGTATTCATTTATGAAACCAACAGAACAGCAACAAAAAGTTTTATCGATTTTATAGTTATATTATTAAAAGAGCTGTACAGGCTTTAGTCAGATGACCCGATTTTCCTGAAGTGAAATTATGTATTTTAGAACATTTTCCTTTGTGGTATTAAGCACCTACCTGTTGATAATGAGCATTGTGCATTTGAATAGCGGCTAAATACATTTTATTTATATGAAAGGAATGGTTGATTAGGGGAAAAAAATGTATTACAGACCAAAAAAGACCAGCTTTAATCCTTTAAATCTGAGGAGTATAAATGGCCTTACTGCAATAAGCAAGCGTCCTGTAATGTGCTTTATTACCAGGCACTGAAATGGGCTTTTATTAGTGGTTCAAGGGCTTGAAAATCGCTCACTGAAGCTCTTGTGTGCCATTCACAGGCTATGGAGTACTCAGGGGTTCCATCTGTGACACTAATAGTGGGCTGTGGTCTGTCCTGTCTGGCCTTGATCACACTGGCCGTGGTGTACGCTGTTCTTTGGAGGTAAGTGCATAGATGTACAGGGGTATTACAAATAATGCCTTGCACTTTTGGAGGAATGCAACTTTGGTTGTGTATTTTCAGGTACATCAGGTCAGAGAGATCGATCATTCTGATCAACTTCTGCCTTTCAATCATCTGCTCAAACATCCTGATATTGGTTGGACAGACACAGACCCATAATGCGGTAAATATTTAAATTCCATCCACTTCCCTAATGTGTTTCACTGTAATATTGCCAAATTAGATTGAAATTGCATCGAAGGCCACTGAGCATCGACTGAGAATTTGAACGTTGATTTGTTCCTGAACAAAATGTCCACTCTGGATTCTGATATTTATTTCTTGGCTTGTGTGTGGGCTGATTTCTTAAATGCCAGACAGCTTTTGTGAACTAATATTATGCCTAGATATTTCAGCGTTTATATAATGCAAGTGAAACGTTGGTTTTTACTTAATATTAGTAAAGACTGTTCTGCCTGCTGTTTGTATATCATATCCCACCAGACTGTTTTAATTCCTCTTTTTTGAGGCATTGTGACTCACTTAAATTCAAGCTGGCTGCCCTAATTTTCTCTGAAGTGACCTACCTACCTATCCAGATGTTTGAGTGTTTGTGTAGTGAGCTGCATATTCTGTTATGTGCTTATAATGTTGTTTTGTATTAACAAATGGCATTCTTATCTTGTGGTAAGCAATGTTTTTGCATATTTATATGTTGAAGCAAATACTTAAAATTGGCCCTAAGGAATTGTTTAGGTTCATTTTGCAAAAATACATCTGACAAATGAATTCGTTTTTGTGATAGATTCATTGACTGAAACTAAAAGAACCATATGTTGCAGTTAGGCCTGTCACAATAATCAATATATCGACTTATTGCACAACAGATGGACGCAACCTCAGTCATTTTTGGTGATGCAATATATATTGCCCATACATAAAAAACATTTCTAGCAACATTTTATCTGATCTCTATTGGAGTTGTCAGTGTCAGTATGGTTAAAAAAACACTATTTGCTATAATTTATTAGGTATATTTTCATGTGGCTGTCTGACAACTGAAAATAGATGTGGTACCAGATATTGCAACCTCTGTTACTTTTTGCCTTGCACTTTTCTGTTAACATTTATTATTATTTATTTAGTATATGCGTTTTCACATTCTGATTCTAATGTCTAATTAATAAATAGTTAAAATGACTATAGTTAATATAAATATTCTTAAGAACAATATATGATGTGTTTTTCGTAAGAGTGTACTTGTACTAAGCATGGGCTGATATAAGATTCTGACCTTGGATAAAAATATCATGGTTTCACGGTATTGAAATATGTTTTTTTTTAAATGTCTGGGTAAAAAACAACAACTTATATATTTTACAACACAATATATTTTATTTTTAGAAACATTTAAAATATTTTGGAACAATAGCTTTTGATGTGGAGGGTCCTTTTCAGCTGGAGGTACTGTTGCCCAAAAAACTAAATAAAATATTTGTAAAAAAAACACATCAAAAAGTATGGTATAACAGAAAGTTTTGGCAGTTTTAAAAACTTCACTTTTCCAAACTGCGGTAAACCCATGAAAAAGGTTATCGTCCCGTGCCTAACTTGCACTGTGATGATATTATATTGTAATGCTGGCATTATATAACGAGTGGCATAAAACGGTCTTAAATTTACAATAATATCATTTATCTCAATTTATATTATCTCTGTATTTTGGTGCAATATATCCTTCATGCATTCATTTTGTTTCTGGCTTAGTCCCTTTATTAATCTGGGGTCGCCACAGCGGAATGAACCACCAACTTATCAAGCATATGATTCACGCAGATGATGTCCTTCCAGCTGCAACCCATCACTGGGAAACATTCAGACACACTCATTTACACGCATACACTACAGACAATTTAGCCTGCCCAATTCACCTATACCACATGTTTTTGGACTTGTCGGGGAAACCGGAGAACCCGGAGGAAACCCACGCGAACACGGGGAGAACATGCAAACTCCCTACAGAAACGCCAACTGACCCAGCCGAGGCTCGAACCAGCGACCTTCTTTCTGTGAGGCGAACATGCTATCCACTGCGCCAACGCGTCGCCCGCAATAGATATCATGACAGACCTAGTTGCGGTACAGCATATCAGTTTTAAAATATAGAATTTATAATGCAATTGTTACTGGTTTGTATACCTTTATTACTGATTTGAAATAAGCAAGACGTAATACACTAATACACAAGATGTTTCCTCTGTGCATTGTTTATCAGTATACTAGATTATATCTGAGTCTTTAATTAGTTCTCTGCAAGCCAAGTTATATTTAGTGAATGAGTATATCTCTCTGCTGAGGAGAAATGAAGATGATGATGATGCAGAGACACTAAGTACATTATCCAGCATACAGCTGGCCACATTTTAAATTATACAATGCAAAATGGTCAGACACAGGTCAGGGACATGAAATCCATGTAAATTACAAACCAAACAGACATGCGATTGTTACTTTTTTTGAGAGACGGGCTATTCCACAAACAAGATATACAACTTACACCAAAATGCACTTTAAATTATTGACATTACATGCTGCGTTTCTGTTGTTCTCCCTGAGATGACTGAGTTTTGATGTAAAAATCAAACTAACCTAACCTCTTTCCAAGTGATTGGCTTCCCTAAAGACTAAACTGTCTTTCAACATGAAACAAGTTTTCCGGTTGAGTGGTGTTTGTTTAGGGAAATACCCAGTAGGCACACAACATCATAAGACATTAATATTAGGTTAGATTTAGGTTGTGATGTCAGGTGACCAAAATTCAATGTCTAGCCAGTATCCTAGGCAACGTTATTTTGAGAACCAATAATGATTTTTGGTTCATTTTAGGTTGTGTTGGCAAGTGTCCAAAATCCAATGTCGAGCCAACATTTTAAACCTACATCATATTGACGTCAAATACTGACATTTATTTGTCAGGTATGTCAAACAAAATCCAGTCTCTGATAGACGTCACAGTGGTAACATCCATACAACGTCAAGCTGTAACATCATTAGATGTTAATATTTGGTTGATTTTAGGTTGGACATTGACGTCAGCCCAATTTTCATTTCCAAACAAAATGCAACGTCCCCATGACATTGAGGTACAACTTCAATCTGACATCATGTTGACATTCTGTGCCTGCTGGGTAGGAACTGACTGTAATTTATATACGCTCACCGGCCATTTTATTATGTACATCTGTCCAACTTCCAACGCACATCTTTAATCATCCAATCACATGGCAACAATCCAATGCATTCAGGCATGTAGACATGATCAGACAATCTGCTGCAGTTCAAACAGAGCATCAGAATGGGGATATGACTTTGAACATAACATGGTTGTTGGTGCCAGACGGGCTGGTCTGAGTATTTCAGAAACTGCTGATCTACTGGGATTTTCACACACAACCATCTCTAGGGTTTACAGAGAATGGTCCCAAAAACAGAAAATATCCAGTGAGTGGCAGTTCTGAGGGCTCAAATGCCTTGTTGATGCCAGAGGTCAGAGGAAAATGACCAGACTGGTTCAAGCTGATAGAAATGCAACAGTAACTCAAATAACCACTCGCTACAACCGAGGTATGCAGAAGAGCATCTCTGAACGCACAACACGGCTAACCTTGAGGCGGATGGGCTACAGCAGCAGAAGACCACACCGGGTGCCACTCATGTCAGCTAAGAACAGGAAACTAAGGCTACAATTTGCACAGTCTCACCAAAACTGGACAATGGAAGATTGGAAAAATGTTGCCTGGTCTGATGAAGCTCGATTTCTGCTGCGACATTCAGATGGTAGGGTCAGAATTTGGCGTCAACAACATAAAAGCTTGGATCCATCTTGCCTCGAATCAATGGTTCACACTGGTGGTGGTGGTGTAACGGTGTGGGGGATATTTTCTTGTCACACTTTAAGAGCATTACTACCAACTGAGCATCGTGTCAATGTCTGAGTTTTGTTGCTGACCATGTTCATCCCTTTATTACCACAGTTTATCCATCTTCTGATGGCTACTTCCAGCAGAATAACGTGCCATGTCATAAAGCGTGAATCATCTCAGACTGGTTTCTTGAACATGACAATGAGTTCATTGTACTCAAGTGGCCTCCACAGTCACCAAAACTCAATCCAATAGAGTATCTTTGGGATGTGGTGGAACGGGAGATTCGCATCATGGATGTTCAGCCGACAAATCTGCTGCAACTGCATAATACTATCATGTCAATATCAACCAAAGTCTCTGAGGAATATTTCCAGTATCTTGTTGAATCTTTGCCACGAAGGATTAAGGCAGTTCTGAAGGCAAAAGGGGGTCTTACCCGGTACTAGTAAGATGTACCTAATAAAGTGGCCGGTGAGTGTACATGTATGAGTTACAAAAGTTTTCAGGACTTTAAGTAACATTTATACTGATCAGTCAATAGGCATGACAGTAAACTTGAAGCAAAAGTCCCTTAGTGTTCACAGCCCAAATGGTTCAGTTATATAACAGTCTCTCTGCAATACCCGGAGCCCACGTGAATCTGAATATTTGGTGCCATTGTGAATGCAACATCTAAAGTTCGGTATCCAGGTAGGGCGAAAGCATTTAAAACTCTTTTAAAAACATGTCTGCAATTACTTCGAAAAAAAAGGGCTAAATAGGCTTCCAGCTAGATAGCAACGTTTCAAATAATTCCCCCCTCCACCTCACAGTGAGAAGCTGCTGTATATAAGTCATTCAAGATGTAATTATAAGATGCAGATCCTGATCAGCAGATCCTAGAGTCAAATTTTCTCACATTCACCATTTCAAATTCGACATCAGAGATGATTGGATGTGGGGAAATTGCAGAACTTTGGAAGAACAAAGATTAATTATTCACTCTCACGCTTACAAATGACGCTCATTTGCCCTCATTTGAGTAAACAAGATAAAAGAGGTTGATTTCTCACTGCTTACAAGCTTGTCAGGACTAGCACAGCTGGTGGTTTTTGGTTATCATCAGAGGAGGGTTTACACAGAGTGGAACATTATTCCTACGCTGCCCACACAGATAGGGCTTCTGAGTGAGTCAACGACGTTGCGGGAATAACACATTACTCAGAGACACAGTCAGACATTTCAGTGCAGTTTTTTTTCCTAGGCATGCGCTTTTTCCAATTCTAATCATAATGAGAATTCAGTTATGGAAGGAAATGAAGTCCAAAATTAAAACAAGACAATTTCCTGTTTCTGTTTCAAAACCTGAAATAAAAAAAAAAATCTGTTGCAAAAGCTGATGAGATGCATGACTGATATATAGGTTATAAAATAGGTTATAAAAGGCTTTAAGACAAACCTAAAAACTTTTAATTTAGTGTATTTGTTCTATAAACTATTGTTATTTGTTCTTTTATTGCAGGGGTGCCCAAACTTTTTTGTGTGAAGGGCCAAATAACCAAGTATCATTGAGAGCAGTAGGCCTTAGATAAACACACCAAACTATTTTACATTAAAGTTGCCATGGGTCATTTCCTTATTTATTTAATAATATTTAAAAATATATAGAAAACATCACTTTGAGTCGTATAAAAACAATCACATTTATTAGACAGTGGCGTTCAATGCTGAATACACTAGTCAAGCAGAATCTAGCTTTGGTTTGATTCACTTTGATTCAGTTTCTGCATTGTTTTCTGTCTGTCGGGTGACAGTATGTACAATTTAAGCTAAATTACAGCATTTAAATTGAAACAGTTCATTTCAGTTAGCTTTCTTGTAGCTTAACAATAAAACAAACAAATAAAAGGTTACGTTATAATTGAAATGGCGATTTCTAAACCATCCCTATCATTCAGCCTTTTTTCTCAGATGGGATGGCAGGCCAGATTAAAAGTTACCATAGGCCAACTTTGGCCCGTGGGCTCTAGTTTTGGCATCTCTGTTTTATTGTAATAATGCTGCCTGAAAGTATTCAAATTTTCCAAAAAATATATAAAATAATAATTTAAAGTGTAATTTAACATAATATTCAAAGCATGACTCTTTAAAAAGATAACTTAATTCACTTTATTTTTAAAAAGTCATTATTTTCTTAAATGGAGTAAATAAATGCAACTCAGGCATGTTCGTAGGATACTAGCGGCTTTGTACCATCAAAGTTTCCGAAATCTTCATATTTATTCAAACAGCAGTGCTTATTGAGGTATAGATCCATTATGAGACAACATTGCCGTTTAAATATAAGTCATTTTTAAGGACGACTTGGCTGTGCTGAAAAGTATTTTATCCATTTTTGATATTTTAGACACTCAGTAATTCTAAAATCATCTTTGAAACGATGAAACTAAACAGAGTTTGCATTTCAAGGCACTTTTTAAGTGTTTTTTTAAAAAAAAGGCATTCAATAATTGATTTGAGTAATCTATAGTACATCACTCAAATTAATTATTGAATACTTTTCTTTGCACAGTGTAACATTCATATTAAACTTGCATTAAACCGCATTAAATCTTTATGCATTAAACTGTTTGGTATCAATGTTTTTTTTTTGCTTTCTCTCTTCAACCGTCTTGCATTTTGGGTGAATAGTTTTGATATTTCAGAGACTGAATTATTTTTGAAACAATAAAATCAGGTTTAGTTTTAAGGCACTTTTATGCATGCAAAATTGTACAAAGGAAAGTAAGCAATATACAGCACATTAGTCAAATGAAGGGTCTTTCTTTGTATAGTGTCACGTTCATATTAAACTTATATTAAATCGTTTTGGAATTGGAAATTTGAAATTCATATGTGTTAAACTTTATGTATTAAAATTTTGTCATCCATCCAGCATGGCTGAATATTTTTCTAAGCTCACTGCAGTGCATTCTCCCTTTTTTGTCAGTGCATGCGATACTGCCTTTAGAATATAGCCAACATGAGATATCTTCGAAAACAGCATAGTTTTGCTTCCTACGTTTTGGAACAGCTTTTGTGATTGGTAGCATGCCTACAGTGCCTTAAGGTTTTGGAACAGAGCTTTAGTGGGTAACTTGCCATTAAACATGCCATTGACATTGTGTGTGTGTGTGTGTGTGTGTGTGTGTGTGTGTGTGTGTGTGTGTGTGTGCGTGCGTGCGTGCGTGCGTGCGTGCGTGCGTGCGTGCGTGCGTGCGTGCGTGCGTGCGTGCGCGCGTGCGTGCGTGCGTGCGTGTGTGTGTGCCTTGTATTCCTTACATTGCTATTTGTGTCCCCACAAGTATAGCAATACCAGTGAATTTTATAGGAACATTTGTTTGGTTCCCATGAGGTAAATGGCTCATAAATCACACAGAGTGAAGTATTTTGAAAGTGTTAAACGATTGTTTTCTGTGAGAGTATGGTTTTGGGGTAGGATGTTACAATGTAAAAATCATTAATGTACGTCAATGGGAAGTCCCCATTAAGCCAATGTACAAGTGTGTGTGCTTTAGGGCTGCATGATATAGTAAAAATCTGCAATATTTTATTTTTCTGCGATAAATATTGCGAAATAATTACAGTTTTACTAGATTAATAGTTCTATTTGGCAGTTTTCTGGGGTGTCTAACAGTCAGGTACAGTAATAATGCTTTTTTTTTGCTTTGCGGTGTCTTATTTCTAGTCCAAATATTGGAAAAAATTCTTAGATCAAGTAAAAATATTGTATTATATACACCTTCAGAAGAAATAACTCAAAAGTAAGAGTTTTTCCTTAAAACAAGCAAAATGTTTTGCCATTAGGGTAAGTAAAATAATCCCGTTTTCACTTTTATATTGTATAAAATTGTATATAAAATAAATTGTATAAATTCTGTAAAATAATTTCATACAATTAATCCTTGTTACATCATAATTTTTTTGTGCCCAATTGTTTTAAACTCTTGAAATTCTCAGTCACAGGCCTTAAAAACACATGCAAATGATAAACCGTCTCTCTATTATGGTAAAACTTAGCAGTCACTCTACAAATTACATGTTCTGTAGATCCTTGTCAGCTATAATTCAGACTCAACATTGCATATCTTGCGATGTGACCATTGTGGATGCGCACATTGCAACATCGATGGTTTAAAGATATATTGTGCAGCCCTAGTGTGCATATTTTTGTGACATGTATATAATGTGTACAATGACAAGGTTATTACAAGGGGATGGTGAATTGTGAGGACATTGCTAATGTCCCTATTTCTCAAAAAGCGTATAAATTAAACATAATATTTTTTAGAAGGTAAATCTGCACACAGTTTTCTATGATTGATGAGTTTAGGGATAGAGCAATCAAAAATACAGTTTGTACAGTATAAAAACAATGGAAACTTATGGAATGTCCCCAAAATTCACAAAAACAAACCTGTTTGTGTGTGTGTTTGTTTTATTAAACATGCATCTGTTCTGGTTTGTTGGACTAGGGTTATTCATTGTTGACGTCAGTATTCTAAGTACGAACAGGGCATGTCTTGATGACAGCAGTGCAGCAGGTCGGTCCGTCATTAATGGACCATAATTACATCTGGACCTCTGCTCTGTCCTCATCTAAGGCATCAGTACTCATTTTAAACGGTCAGTGCATCTGGTTACCATGACAATAAAATGTCATTCTCTAGTATATGTCTTTCTAGTTCATTCTGCAACCATTCGTCATGCTCTAAAGCAGCAATTTTAGTTTAAGTCCGGCTTCATCACGTTGGAGAAGAAGATGCATATGCGTTAAAAAGGGTGCAGGTTTTGCCTCCAGATGGAGGTCGCACATATGACGTGATGGCCATGCGAGAAAACTACTCAGCCCGTGGCTCCTCTAAACGTTGAGCTGATCTGAAGGCCTGTCAGTGTTGATCATACACGCTGCCATCTTCCTTTTTAATTCCACACCACATCATTTTACATTTAGCACGAAGGGAGGGTTCAGCATTTTCCCCCAAATGACTGCAGAAATGTGTTTGTGAATGTGAAATGGAAAAAAACATTGACCCATACACAATCATCATAATAAGCAAAAGCTGTATTATGGAATGATTCATTTCTTCAGTGGAACAAAGGGTTGACGTCCACATTGCATCAAAGATGTAAAGCGTTTCAACAACCCTCCCACGAAATGATTAAGGCTGAGATCAGCTCAGTCCCTTGTCAGTAATTTAAAATGTGTTTTTATTTTTTTCTGCATCTTCATAAGGTTTGGCTAGTGGTAGATTCAAAAGTACATGCGTATATCTCATTATAGTGAATTGAGAGTGTTTATTGAACAAGCCACAGGTTTTCTAATTAATACTATTAATTATTTGTAATCTAATAATACAAATGGCAAAGAAAATTAACCTTTGGTAGATGTTCAGTACAAACCTGTAGAGCTTTTACAGCTGAAATATGGAACAAATATATACCCTTTGTCAATGTTTTTTTATTTGTTTATTTATTCCTTTTTTGCTGTAGGTCATTTATGAGACCCTTGAGAAATTACTGTGTGTATTCAGAAGCAAGGTAAAGACATACATCCTGTGTTGTAGTTCTTTTAAGAGAATTTGTTGGACAGACGCAAGGTCTGCGCTTATTCCATTAGCAGCACCTAAAGTGTCTTATGGGGCTCTAGGATTATTAAATGGTGCTTCGAGATTTCCTCTTATCTCTCGCTGCGAGAAAAGGTGCCATTTAATCCAGCGGTGCTTTGTGATGTATCCGAGAGTGCTAGTGTGTTCTAGCTATCAGTGGAAATGAAACGGCAGATATGAATCAGACTTCATTCACTTTGAGGCACTGGACTTTTACTTTCAATTTGAATCTATCTATCTAAATGATTCAGTTTTGAATTGCTATTTGCGTGCTGTTTACATTCAAATTCCATCCAAATACATATTCAAATTTAAATTTAAAAGTCAAATCATTTATGTACTCAACCCCTTTGCCACAAATGGAAATTGTTGGTGTGATAAACACTGTTTTATACACTATATTCGGGGTTACACTTTAGTTTAAGTACCAGTACCGGCTATCAACTACTGCCTATTATTAAAGGTCCCATAAAGTGCTTTGAAATGTGCATTTTTATTCAGTGTTTGATCAAAGAGCTTAGAATGACCAAGAGGCGACACTCAATAGAATGTTCCATTGCAACAGCAACGTTCAGCAACAGCCCCGAGAAAGCGATCGGCCCTCCATTGGATCTCATTGTTGTCGCGAAGGCAAACAGCTGCTTCGTTTTTTTATTTATTTATCTAAAAAGCGATACAACCTGAAAGATGACAATACAGCACTTACTATCACAATCATCAGCACTTTTAATAGTTTAGTTTACAGACTTATAATATGCTGTTGTTCTATTGGAATTTTCATTCCAAAATGGCCACTGCACCATCTAGTGGCTGTTTCCCAAATCACACTAGAGTGTCGCCTCTTGGTGATTCTATGCTCTTTGGTTTGATGTAATTTCAACCAAAACATGAAGAGAGGGTGGGGTATAGTGTAGCCCCTCCCCTTTTTATAAAACAACCAATAAAACAATTTTGCTTTATCAATGCTCTGCCAGTGAGAGTGGTTGAGCTCAAGTGCATCAAATGAAAATTGAAGGGGGCGGGGCATGTCATAGAGAGCATTTGATTGGTCACGATTTGATGAGAAACTGAAGTATGAGGTCACATGAAAAAAATCATTGGTCCATTTAGGCGGAAGTAATAAACTACGAACTTTACATGTTTATATCAGTTTTATATCTTCTAAATGCAAGTTTTGTCAATGTTTTGGAGCACACTAGCTTATAGATATCCTAAATATCAACAATACTGATACTAAAATCTAAAAAACTTTATTTTAATATCATTGGACCTTTAAGATAATGGCTGTTTATTAGTACTTATAAAGCATGATCTTATTTGACATCCATAATCCTACCCAATACCAAAACCCAACACTCTTAATAACTATAAATAAGCAGCAAATTAGTAGTGTATTGAGCTAAAAGTCTAAGTTAATGTTAATATCATAAGTTAATACTATTCTCTCTTGTTAATAAGGAGAATAGTATCCTCAAAATAAACTTTGATCTTATCTGATATACAGTTTTGAATGCTGTGCATTAATGAATCATGATTAAAATCAGGAGGTTAATTATTTTATTTCATTTTGACTTAAAGAATGGTAAATGTGTTAATGCATTATGTTGTAGTTGCTGTTTTTCTGAGTGTTG
This sequence comes from Danio aesculapii, assembly GCF_903798145.1. NCBI lineage: Eukaryota > Metazoa > Chordata > Actinopteri > Cypriniformes > Danionidae > Danio > Danio aesculapii. The sequence continues at coordinate 14,798,856 of NC_079447.1, read as the reverse complement.
GATGCTGTAGCCAGCTTTCCTCAGCTTTTTTTTTTGTAACAGAGCCAAAACATCTCATGAAGTGATTCTAATCTCCACCTTCAAGTGGAGTTTTATAATTTAATGTCTGTATTTATGTGCAACTTCCTTTTGATCAGTTGCTGACTTGTTTATCTTGCCTAGTACTAAGAAGTGAGAATAGCCTGCGGCACCTTTCCAAATTCAAACATCAAAGATTTTGATTGGAGAGAACCATTCCCAATAACATTTGAACGCAGTGAAAAGCATGCGTAATTCAAAAAAAATCTAAACTATTTTTTTCTCGTGGAATTTTCACTTTGTAAATGATGACATGTTGTAATAGCTCAACCCAGGCACTAGCAAAGGAATCTAAAGAAGAAAACGCTGTATTTTTATTTGCTGAAGCTATTCTAGACGTTCTCATATTAAGCATAAATTGATGCAGCCATACTTTATGAATTGTTTAGATGCTACTAGTATAGCATCTGTGCTTTTATTTTACATCATTTGTTGAATAATAGAAAGCAACATTTTCATATCTTGGCAAAGCAGCAGCGTTTGTTATAAATATTAATGTAGTAAGGCATTTCTGTCAAAACAGAAACAACCCCACTCAAACAGCTGAAGATTGCTGTTTGTTTCAGGGAAGATATGGAAAATATGTAACATTAATTGGCGAGGAGAAAAGCATTTTCTCTAATAATCCTGACAGAGTGTGAATAAATAGTTGTTAAACTGAGATATTGTGCTGCGGCTCAAGAGTGTAATGAAGGCAGGATCTCTAAAACCTGGAGGAACAAGACCATTTCGAAGCATACTCATCTCTATTGTATAATGAGTCTGCCTTAATTGGCCTGGATAGCAGCACCTCGTCACAGCTTACAATAGAAACTCTTCCTTTACACCGTGCTGTTCTTTGAACACTATTACAAACACACACTTTTAGCAGAGCTTTGGCGAAGGGGTTATTAAGTAGAGGTGTGAACTTACACTGGTCTCACGGTTTGGTTTGGTTTGGTTTAATTCAATATCTCTGTGCATCTCGGTGCATCGACGATGCTTTTCATACACAATAAAAAAAAATTTCTTCACAACACAAGAAATATTTTTTATTAAAATCTATAAATATATTTATATATGATTTGTAATACAATTTTGTCCTTTTATACAAGCAATGAGATGTATGTACTTTACCTTTAATTTTACCTGCTCCAAGAAAACACTCTTATTGAACGTTTTAAACAAAACTCAAATACATGCACTGAAGACAACATGAGCATTTATAGCAAATAAACTAATGTAAATATTATCCTGCTTGTTTTTTGAGCGCTGTCGAGAGAGATCTATGATTGGTCATTGTCCTCACCCTCTCAACAGAAAGGGCTGTGCTTGGCTTTAGAAATGAAAGCGCTGTTCATTGATGAGTGAGGCGGTTACAGTCTATATGCGCATAATGCGTGGTTATCACAGGTAATCCGTAATAGATGCGGTGGAGAAAACTCGCACTACAGACAGGCTCGTGTCTGGATCCACAAGTATCGCCTTAACAGCCGAGAGGAGAGGAAATGTTACCTCACAAACACGCCTGCGGGTCAAATGTCCAAAGTGAGAGAGAGGCAGAGATGAGGAGCTTTCATTTTCCCCTAGCGGCTTGTGTGCTGTACCTTCTTCAGTGTCAGTAATAGACTATCCAGTAAACTCACAAGCAGTGAATTGTGCATAGTTATCTGCTTATTAAGTAGTTGGAGTGTTTTATTTTCTCGCCCTTCGCCATAGTATTCTACCGCGCCATAACGCATAAGAAATAAATGACAGTACGTAATAACCAGTTATGATTATTACTGAACTGATATCGAATTGTCAGCGTCTGCATCGCAGTGCACAGAAGAAACCATTAATTTTGACACCCCTATTATTAAGGCTTATATTACATATCTCTAAAATAAATATTACAGGCTCTCTAAAATACTTGATTCTGATTGGTCAGTCACGACATTCCAAGGTATGTTATTCTGAGATAACAACCTCTAAATAACACCGGCTCATCCACGAACGTCGAATTACCTTGATAGTCACATTCATATGTATCTGCTTGTCTGACACACCTCTATTTTTGATTTGTTTGGCACCATCTTGTAAATGACTAACATGTAGGTTAGTATATGCTCCATTCAACCGCTTTCGTTTTTGTCAGCTTTGTTTTTTTTTTTTTAACTTTTTGGCAACATCTTGTGACTGAATAATGTGCAGGTTAGTGAATGCTCCATTAGCTCTTTTCAGCTGTTTTGTTTCTGTCAGCTTTGCCTTTTAATCAAAGAATTAGTAAATTATTATGACTCAGGGGAGAATTGGGAGAAGTATCAGTGTAATAAGTGGCATAAAGTACATCAAGCATGGTTGATTTCACAGAATAATGCCTTTCAATCTTATACAACAGCTAATAAGGATGTCAGGCTTTATTCTGTGATAATTCTGGGATATACTTTATCCCTAACAAATCAACTTGTTTTTGAGCTTTAATAAAGCTGTTAAATAGTTCAGAAGACTTAGAATATAGCTTATTTTTATGACTTTTTGATGTTGACGAGATTTGACTCTTTTTATGACATTTTTGTTCTTTTCATGACATGCTCATTGGTGTTGAATAATTTCCTAAAGCAAGCAAATGTTGATAAAAAGTTCTTTACATGGGCTTAATTTAGATCAGTGATAGAATATACTGAGGGGGATTTGATGAATAAAATGGCTGATAGGATAAGACATTTATATGTCGGCTCTTTGGCATCAGTGCATGTCAGTTTATATTTAAGGCATTCTTCAGAGAAAGGTCTTATTGTAATTAACTTCAGAAGAGGAAATATAGTGAGATTTGATTCTGAGTTTGAGTTTTTATGCTGTTTTCGACTGTTGTGTCACCCAATCACATAAAATAATTCAATAAAAGAAAATTCTCTAGAGATAAATGATAGAATGTTCTCTTTTTGGACAATCTACAGTATTCCTGTTTAAAGAGGTTATTTAGATCAGTGTTTCTCAACCACTTTCCTGGAAGACCACAAGCTCTGCACATTTCCCAAGACTCCTTTATCAAACACACCTGATTCAGATCATTAGCTTATTAGCAGAGACTGAAAGACCTGTAATAGGTGTAACAGACAAAGAAGACGTCCAAAACAGGCAGTGTCCTTCAGTAACAGGGATGAGAAACACTGATTTAGATTCATTTAGATTGTTGTTAAAAAATTGTAAATAACACAAAATAAATTGATGGCTGATAAAATAAGATGCATTTAGAAGTTTTGGGTCATAAAAAATGTACAATTGTGACTTAAGCCTGGTTTATAATCTACGCGTTCGCTTGAGTGCACACAGCAAATGTGACGTTGTCACAAAGTTTGCAGAGGTTCGCTTTGGGTGCCGCGACATGTTTTCAGCTGGTGGAGTGCACAAATTTTTTTGTGCACTCCACCAGTTTTTTGAGTTGAATATTTTGAAGAGATTTTTATCTGAAACAGGTATGCCATTGCAGATATCTTTATGATCTGTCCATGTGTGATCATAGAGATAACCGGATGAACAATAATTCTTTGCTAGAAATTGTAACAGCCTTGGGAAAGGAGGAAAGTTTTAGTTAAATATTTTTGAAAAACTTGAGAGATAAGTTTGTTAGAACCAAAAAGAGAGGCCATGGCAAACGTGAAGACCCATGTGGTTCTTGTAAACAATTACAGAATATGTTTTTCTACTATTCATAGGTTTTCCATGATTAATAAATTAAAGTTTTGAATTTAAAACAATTTAATAGTTACAAAAAGTTGGACCATTAGTGACTTGGCATATAAGCAGAGGACACAAACTAACCAGACAACTAACTTTTTTGGCTTTTATTCTTGCAATTATAAAAAATATATATTTGCAGAGCAACCCATGTTCTGTTGTCATTGATATTTAACTTTAGAACTGTAGAACTGTCCGATATATAAACAAAAGCAAGGGATGCATCAAAGTTTGATTTAAAAAATCTTGAATGGTTATAAAAATCTTATAATCATTAAAATAAATTCTTAAAAAAAATTAAAATAATTAGGTAAAAAAATCTTGAACAATATTAATGAAATGATGTAGGTCCGGAAACTTCCTACTTCTCTATTTATTCGCCTGACTTCATCTGACGTTTGCTTTCTTTTGACCGCCCCCTGTCATTTTAAAGAATATCACAATGGAAAACGCATTAAATATAAAAGCCTTGTCCGTGAGGTGCTCGTGAAGTCAGCGGTGGTCTGTGATGTGGTGCCAGGTGAAATATAAATCAGCCTTTACACTTGAATAAAGTGATTATTAATTACTAGTTAGGTTTTCATTGTCCTTTATGTTACTTGATTTTTCTTAATAAGCCATTGAATGATTCCATTAAAATTATATGTATATGTTGATGAACTTTTTAAAAAAATACTTTATCTTATTATATTACATATAAAACGAGCAACACAGTGGCTAAGTGGCTAGCACTGTCGCCTCACAGCAAGAAGGTCGCTCGTTCGAGTCCCGGGTGGGTCAGTTGGCATTTCTGTGTGAAGTTTGCATGTTCTCCCCAAGTTCGTGTGGGTTTCCAATGGGTGCTTCAGTTTCCCATACAGTCCAAAGACATGCTGTACAGGTGAGTAAACTAAAATTGGCCGTAGTGTATGTTTGTGTGTGTGTGTGTGTGTGCGTGCGTGCGTGCGTGCGTGTGCATGTGAAAGTGTATGGGTGTTTCCCAGTACTGGGTTGCAGCCGGAAGAGAATCTGCTGTGTAAAACATATGCTGGAATATTTGGCGGTTCATTTTGCTGTGGTGACCTCTAATGAATGAAGGGATTCGATTAATGAAGGAAACGCAATGAATAAATTTTATTAAAAAAAGGAATCTCATAATTTCAAAAGAGGTTAAACAGCCTTGCCAGTTCCTATTGCTGTTTTTTTTTTTTTTTACCTTTTTACTTTATGTATTTATTAATGAATAAGACAACATCTGCAGTGAAAATTTGTATTTTTTTTTTATTCAGTTTGCTTCTGATGAAAATCATCTATGTGTTGTGAATTAATGGCTTGGGTTGTTGCATTGCTCTCTCTTTCTTTCTCTCTCTCCTATTATCATAAGTTTATTCCACTTGATAGAACCTCATTGGCAGAGGACAATGCCGTGACCTCATATTCCTATCACATATTTACTTTTAAATGACTTAGATTATGCTACATTATTATGTTGTATTATTATTCATGGAAACGTTTAATCACATCTTTAAAGAGAGTACTGAAGCTTTCTCGAAGAATAATCTGAAATGAAAGGATTCTCTGTTGATAAGAAAGATGACTCACGGATCAAATTATTTTGCTTAAAGTCAAGCATTTCAATGCTTTTTGACACATCAGTCACTTTGATGATCTGTCGAGATAGCTTTCAATAAAAAAAAAAAACATGCTCTAATTTGTTTTATCTATAACTTCGCCTTGGGGTAAAGTGACTCAGTCTTTTTCATGTTTGAACAGCTGAATGATAAATAATTAATGACAGTTTAATGGGCAAGCTGACCTACTGCACTGGCAAACTTACGATACTGGAATCTGTAGATGATTTCTGGGGTGGTATTCTTCCTCCCTGTCCTTTTATTTCAGCTTTGTGAGAGAGACTGTATTCTATAGATATCTTCTGACAGCTTGGTCCCTGAGCAACGTGTGAGCGATATGATAGAATGACGTAAACACACTCCTGTAAGCTGAAAACCAAGAGAGAGCAGTGCTGTTTGAAGTATCACCCTTGGCAAGGTGTAAGATGACAAATGCGTGCAGGGAAGTGAAAAACATTAGGGATGAAAATACTGTGTATAGGCACCTCACAATAAAAATTTTATTTGGAGCATCACAGACAGACAATGATTCCAAGATAACTATTTAAAAAAAAAAATAAATAAATCAGTCCTTATTTAATTTTTATTAAAACACTTATTGGAAACAAAACACTTACTAAATTATATATTAGTATTATACAAATAATTATACACATATACACATAATGACAATAACAGTGAATATAAGGAATAATTTAAACTATATATTCATATTTTAAATAATAAAAGTTCCCAAGACTATTCACAAACCACAAAAATGTTATTTTATTTTATTTTATTTTATTTTATTTTATTTTATTTTATTTTATTTTATTTTATTTTAAATTAATGAATTATTTTTTATTTTATTTTATTTTATGTATTGCAAATTATGGCATTTGTATTGTAATTTAATAATATATATTGCAATGCATTTTAAGATTTTGACAACAAAAAGATTTTATTCTATTGTTTTACTTTTTTATTTTATGTATTGCAAACTAGCAGAGAACAACTCACTTAATTGGCTTTGTCTGCTTGTATTGTAAATTAATGATATATACAATGCATTTTATGATATTGCAAAAAATATATATTTTTTCATTTATTATTTATTTTTTACACCTACTTTTATCTACTTTAACAGAGAAAATTGAAAACATAACAACGTAAAAAAAAAAGCTAAAAACTATTCCACAATTAAAATACATTACATTTGCTCTGTACTTCTACTCACACAATGACAATAAAGGTGAATATAAGGAATATTTAAAAATATATATTTTGAAAGTTCCCAAAACCATTCACAAACCATCACAAAAAATGTAATTTAATTTAGTTTTATTTTAATAACTTTAACGGAGAACGACTCATTTAATTGACTTTCTCTACTTGTAGTGTAATTTAAAAACATGCATTCCAATGGATATTTTGACAACAAAAATATTTTATTTTATTTTATTTTTTATTTATTGCAAACTATAGCAGAGAGCAACTCATTTAATTGGCTCTCTCTATTTATACTGTAATTTAATAAAATAATTTCCAATGTATTTGAAGATTTTGACAACAAAAATATTAAATTCTTTTTTATTACTTTTTACTTTATGTATTGCAAACTTTAGCAGAGAACAACTTATTTAATTGGCTCTCTCTACTTGTACTGTAATTTCATAGTATATATTCCTATACAATTTAATATTCTGATCTCCTTATCAACTTTAACAAAGAAAATTGAAAACAAAACAACGTAAAATAACCTATTCCACAATTAAAAGCTTCAGGCTATCTCGATATTAATGTCCTATTTTCCATTTGTGACTTGCTTTCTATTCATTACTATAATATATGAGTTAATTGCATTTTACTGAAGTGTACAGGCATTGAATCACCATAATGGGCACCGAGTTCTCTAGTGTGTTCAAACATGCAGTTTCATAAATAAAAACCCAGCTGTATACCTAAATGAACTTCATTAGGCGTCCATTGTTTACCATGATTTAATATTCATCATAATTTGCAGCATATTATATAGGCTTACTTCATTTCGCATTTATTCTACCCTCAAACTGTGTGTCCGGAAGCTTATTACAGAAGCCGCATCACACTAGAGTCATCTTCCATACATAAAAATGAAGTCGCTATCCTTATACTGTACTATAGTTATTGTCTTAAACTCAGAATTCTGTCATAAAAACAGAATTAGTTGTATGTTACTGGCCACATGGCCATCGGGAAGAAGGAGGTGGAGAACCGACAAACTTTTAATAATGAAATAATAAAACAAACAGCGGACTGAAATCAAAAGCAAAACATAAACTGTCCAGGCCTGGTCCTCTCTCGTCTTCCACTGCAGTCTCTCCTCCCTTTAAGATCCAGAGCTCCTCAGTGAGACTTGAGACAGGTGGCGGGTCCAGGTGTCAGCAGTTAGCACTCACGCCACCATGCCTTTCACGCTCATGGCTCTTGGCCCCGCCCCACCTGCTACACTGCATAATGCAAATTCTGGAAGAATAAATCAATAAAGTAGTTCTGTACATCTAGTCAAAACATTATATGGACTGCTTTTTGTGAACATCAAACCACAAGAGACTACTTGAAAAAATGTATCCTGCTCTTTGTGAATGAATGATGCAGTTTGGGTTACTACAGGCGTACTAACGCTTGTGGTGTTAGTACATAAACACACACTTCATTTGGTCCCACTTTATATTAAGTATTAATTGGCCTGAACAACTATATACTTAGGTACTTAATTTGTTCATAATGTTTTTCAGAACACTTCTGGGTCTCTTTAGGTGGGATACGGGTCAGGTTAGGGACAGGTTTGGTGGTATATGTAGGTTTAAGGGTGGGTTGAGGCGTAATGGTCAACAATATAAATACAAATGTAATCATATAAGTTAATTACAGATGTAATTACGTGCAGGTACTAAATCAGTCATAAGAACAATGTAACAAGTTTTCAATTTCAGTGTATTTACATATTAGTTACGGCTACTTAATATAAAGTAGGACCCTTTATTTTCAGTACTCATCTGAAAACTGCATCTGTTCATCAGCATTTCAGAGAGAGAAACACTAATATCATACCATATATACATGGAAACACAGGGAATCACTTTCAATATGTGAAAATGAAGGATTTTTTTGAAGTATTTTTAGGGTTTCTAATATTTGAATTTCATTTAAATTCTATTTCATAAATAATAAAATTTTTTATATTTCATTTCTTTTAAATTAATTGGACATTTGAACATGCTGCTTGATAACTGTAAAAATAAATAAATAAAATAGAGATAAGGGAAAAAATAAAAATGGAATTCAGAAAAAAATGTAGAGCCATTCCATGCAAATGTCAACCTTGCCATAAAAAATAATGTTTTCACCAAAATAGAGAAACTTTTTCTTAATTTTTTTTGTGTGTAAACAAGTATTTTACAATACTGTAAAAATACTCAAAAATTTCTCTGTCAGTGTTTTCAAACTATTATATTTGTTTTACCAAAGTCCAAAGTCATACAAGTGCTAATTTCACATCTGTCACATCTATAACAGCGAGATGTCACATCCATAATGAAGCTTTTCCCTCATAAATGCAAAAATGCCAAATAAAATAAAACCTACGATTTTTGTTCTATAGTGAGCCAACTCTAATCCTTGTGATTAGCATTATTAGCATTATTCATTTTGGGTTGTGCAGTTTTATTCACAGAATTTCTACAAAGTATGTTGTAACTCGCATACTTTTTTGGTCACATCCATAACGTATGTTTATTTTCCTCATTTAAAATATATCAAATGTTTACAGATTGATATTTTTCTGATCCCATAACTCTGTGGTTAGCTGTTTTGGAAAATATAAACAGATGTTTCAGTATAATGTTAACATATACTTTAACATATACTATGTGAATTTATGTTTTGAGTTTTTACACCAAATGTCACATCCATAACGCTGAAATTACTCTGTATTAAAATTTGAGAAAAAAAAATCAGCCCTAAAATTTAACCTAATAATATAATTTATTAAGCCCATCAGTTGCAGCATATAAAATAGGCTTACTTCTAATAATTTTCATCTAGAAACTTATAAACAACTAACATTGCGCCAAAGAGTCATCATCAGTATATGAAATAGAAGTTGTGGGCTTTATGACATGAGCTTCACACAGGTGAGTGGGCTTGACAAACCTCCTTTAGAATCACTGCTCTCTCTCTCTCTCTTTATATAAAAAACACTTCCCCTTCTTTACTTCAGCACTTAATTCTCTGAGCACTAACAGTTACTTTCTATAATTAGCACTTCTTGTGTGTATTGCCGTTTCTTGTTGTATCACTGAATGCCTCCACAATTTTAAGTAGCTTTGGACAAAAGCGTCTGCTAAATAACTAAATGTAAGTCACTAACTTTAAACCCACCTTGTCCTCACATACTGTAAATATGAATCCCATCAGCACTAGCATCAGCCCTTCGACACACACACGCGCCTCCCTATACGTCAGCTATGTTGTACTTTACTGTTCTCATGAACTTCCTCTGTTGCCATGGATACAGACACAGTGGGCTCAATATCTCCCGGCAATTTGCCTTTGTAAAGGGCAGTGTGTACTCAGGATTTCAGCTGAGGCTGTGCCACCCCCTCCACTTCCTCTGCTGCCCAGCTCTTCAGGCGAACCCACACGCATACAGATATAGTACATTGGGTACTTAAGGATACATGTTAAATTCCCACTCAGGTAACGAGCTTTCGATGTCACGTGCCTTCAAATAGCGACAAATGCAATAGGAGTGCATCTTCATTCTTTGTGCGATTCCGTGTACAGAATCGCAGAATGCTGTTATAATAGTTGAATTAGCTTTAAAACAACAGATTTTGATTGAATACAAATGTAAAAATCTAATTAAACTGTGGAAAAAAAAGATTGGATTTATGACATTTTTTTAAGGTAAGTGGTTGCAAACAATGTAAATGGGCTGAATTTAAACGAAGTAAGTTAAACATTGCTAAACTTAATTTGTTTGTTTAAATTCAGCCCACATAAATTTTTTGCAACCACTTACATTTGAAGTCAGAATTATTAAACCCCCTGAATTATTAGCCCCGTTTATTTTTTTTCCCCAATTTCTGTTTAACGGAGAGAAGATTTTTCAACATATTTTTAAACATAATAGTTTTAATAACTCATCTTTAATAACTGATTTCTTCTAGCTGAAATAAAACAAATGAGACTTTCTCCAGAAGAAAAAATATTATAAGACATACTGTGAAAATTTCCTTGCTCTGTTAAGCATCATTTGGGAAATATTTAAAATAGAAGAAAAAACTCAAAGGGGGGCTAATGAAAAATGTAAATCCAATGAATATTTTTATTTCAGTGTATATGGAATGTAGTTTGTTAAAGTTAAAGTTCTAAAGATTATTTAAATGTAAAGTCTAGATGTGTGTTTTTGTGTGAATTAATAAATGTCAGTATTAGAGGAAATCACACAAACATCATCTCAAAAAAATATTGTCATGAATCATGAATTTAACAAAACATCTTCATAACATTTAGTTTAATTTGAAGAAATCATGATAGAAAAACAGGCTTTGAATATGTTTAAACAGGAATAAATCTGAATTTGAAAAAAATATATATTTCACCGGTTTACTAAAAAGTTTTTTTTTTCATTCATTCATTCATTTTCCTTCGGCTTAGCCCCTTTATTTATTAGCGGTCGCCACAGCGGAATGAACCGCCAACTTATCCAGCACATGTTTTGCAGAGCAGATGCCCTTCCAGCTCAAAACCAGTACTGGGAAACATCCATATACACTCATTCACACACACACACACGCACACACACACACACACACACACACACACACACACACACACACACACACCACACACACACACACACACACACACACACACACTACGGCCAATTTAGTTTATTCAATTCATCTATACTGCATGTCTTTGGACTTGTGGGGGAAACCCACGCCAACACAAGGAGAACATGCAAGCTCCATACAAAAAAGCCAGCTGGCCCAGTCGAGGCTCGAACCAGCAACCTTCTTGGTGTGAGGCAACTGTGCTAACCACTTGCCCACCGTGTTGCTCATAAGGTTTTTTTTATCAATTGTAAAATTATTTGCATTTATTTCAGTTAGTTGGACATGCCTTTAATTAATATAATTTTATTTTGCCATTATTAGTCCATTTAAACATTAAACAGAAGAAAATAAATCCTGGATATTTTAAATAAATAAAAGTAAAACACAATTTGTAATTTTTTTTTGTATGGATTTGCTGCTTGTTTTACTTGGCGGTACTCAATGCTAATAAACACCTAAACAGTCACTCAAGCTACTTGTGAAGTGTGTCAATCGATACTATATTTATAGCAGTTAATTTATGCTCTGTGTGGCATAAGTGTTTGTTCATCAGTCATTAGCACTGGTCCATATGGCTGTGAGGTCCTGCGGTGACATGCATGTGCCACAAGCCACATCCCCTCTCCTTTCGTTTGCTAAGCAGCTAGCATAAGGCACAAAATGAAACACAAGACATAACAAAACCTGCATAAAGATTGCTCTTCTTTGATGCATTTGTCTCTGTGGTGGGTAGATCCAGATGTTTTGAAGTTTCTGACTTTATGTAAAAGCATCTTCAAAGTTTGGAGTGTGTATGTGTAACGCAAAGTTTTCATGTAAAAGTTAGGGTGAAAAAAAAAATGTTGGAAAGTAATTGGATATGTGGCCTAGCCCTTAGATATATTAGGCACACAATTATGTAATATAAAAATACAGTAAAAACTGTATTGAAATATTAGGTTAGGTTAGGTTACTTTAATTATACCCAAAGGTAGATTTGGTTTGCAGTCAAGAGTCCTCATTTTATAACAGTGCCACACAAAAAACTCACATAGTGAAAACAACGAATAGACATAAAGACATAGACATACTGTAGACATACAAAACACTCTTTATAAAAAAAAATAATAAATTATAATAATAATCTCTTCAAATGTCCAATCCACCTACCCCAACCTCCCCAAATAAACAAGTGTTTAAAACAATCTATAAAATTTAAAATTAACAAGTCACAGAAACACCTCTGCTTTATTCTATGCCCTAATTAAATGTTTAATGGCTGCTGGTATGAAATTATTTTTGTATCGTTTACAGCTTAATACTAAAAACCTGCGACTAGAAGGAAGGTGCTGAAACTCTGAGTGATCTTGGTTTGGAAACAATTTTCTTGCAAAAATTGCCAATAGCTTTCACAAACAATTACAAAGAACAGACAAGTCACTGAATTAAAAATTTTAATTTGCAGTGGTAAAAATTAAATAATATTTAATAATATGTACTTCAGTAGTCTTTATTTACATGCTCAATCTGTTCACTTCTTACAGTTGTACTGTTTTTGTCTAAATTATTATATGAAGTTCAAAATAAACTTAGTAAAATTATTGCCCCTCAGGGGTCTGAGGTGAGTTTGGGGCCCCTAAGATGTTTTTACATGCCCTAACATTTGTGCTTATTTCAGCCACTTATTACATAGCATTGGCCAACATGTATTTTTTTTTTTGTATTCAGCACAAACTGTGCTACAATAATATGTGAGAACATATACAGTATATTATGTGTATAATAATATGTGTGTACATGCTTGCGTTTTTTAGAAAAAAATATATATTATGCGTGGTTAGTAGGTTTTGGAGAAAAAAATTCTAAAATAAGGTCCAAAAAACCATACTGAATGTGACTGAACAAGACTTTTGAGTAACTAGTCTTGTAGGCTAGAATATTTACTTCACAATTATTCACATTCAAAGAAAACATTACAATGATTTACATTTTGTAAAGTCTATTTTGGGTCAGCTCAGCTGTATGCGGCGGGAGTGACAATGATCATGAATAATTCACACCTGGAGAGACAAAAGACACTCCCCTGCTGGCTAATGTTCACCCATCAAGGGCGTTGTTAAGCAATATCCAGCTGCAAAAGCTAGCTCAAACTAAATGCTGGTTGTATTACTTGCTGTATTATGACCATGTAAACACTCTGTTGAAGACAGAATTATTAGCCTTTTTTGCCAAATATTTCCCAAATTATGTTTAACAGAGCAAGGAATTTTTCATAGTATTTCCTAAAAATGTTTTTTTCTTCTGGAGAAAGTCTTATTTGTTTTATTTCGGCTAGAATAAAAGCAGTTTAATTTTTTAAGGTTAAAACATTTTAAGGTCAAAATTATTAGTCTCCTTGAGCAATATTTTTATCGTTATACAGTGACTTGCCTAATTACGCTAACTTGCCTAAGTAACCTAGTTAAGCCTTTAAATTGCACTTTAAGCTTAATACTAATATCTTGAAAATATCTAGTGAAATATTATTTACTGTCATCATGGCAAAGACAAAATAAATCAGTTATTAGAAATTAGTTATTAAAACTATTATGTTTGCAAATGTGTTAAAGAAAATCTTAATTCCATTTAACAGAAATGGGGGGGGGGGTGTGCAGGGGGTTAATTAGGTATTAGTAAAATAAAGTATTAGTAAAATAAAAACTACATCTTTATAACAGCAATGTATCAAGAAAGATATAGTTTATTCTCCTTGCTTTGACTTGTACAGATGGCCTAGTCATATTGCCAGTTTTCTTTATTCTTTTACAATATTACATAATCAGAGACTGCGAAAGCAAGAACAGTTCACAGACAAGTAGGCCATGCTGTCCTTCATGTTCTGGAAGTCAAGAAACAGTGTATACGGAAGGGAACACTGGTCCAGGAGGTTGTCTGGCTTAGACGCTCCCTGGCTGCGCACTTCAAACTAAATCTCCCAGACGTTGTGTGCATGTGCTCCTGAAAGCTGGCTTACTGAGCAATCGTGGTTTTTGTGGCAGCGTGAGGGAGCTCATCAGCATCAGGTGGCCCGTCTCATGCTGCCAGCTGATCCATTTTCACAGCATTCGTCTTGGCCACATCAGGTGGGCCGAGAGCAGGTGGAAGCAGGATCTTCATTACATTCTGTCCAGCTTGTCTTTGGCTCACGCCAGCTCTGTTCCAGACTCTAATCTATGCCATGAGCTTCCTGGTTCTACTATATTCACTGTCAGTGGATTGCTGGGTGGGTGGATTTGTTTCAAGTTCACCAAACTTGATGTATCAGCACCCTTGCTTTTTCCTGTTATTCAATTAGATTGTGAATCATATCTGACTAGGCAATGGCCTCATAAGTTTCTGATGGTGTATAAAAAGATTGGTTAAAATGGTTTCACCATATCTTGGTTTTGGGATTACTTCTCAAAAATATGTTATATTTGAATCTCTAGGTTAAAAAAAGCATTTTCCCCATTGAACGCACTATATTTTGATTTTAAAAAACATTTCAGATATTTGGAATTTTAAACACGTCAGGCTAAATAATTCACATAAATCATTGACATCAGCTATCCTTATTAGTTTGAAAAACACAGATTCCTTTTTATGCTGGACATATTGTTGCCCTAAATAACTAAATAAAATACTGGTAAAAAACACAATAAAAAAAAAAGTACATATACCTAGGGCCACACGGAATCTGCGCGTGCAGAAACCGCAGATTTTCACAGATCTTTAGCCAATCATACAGTTTATTTCCTTGTGTAAATTTTATTCTGTTTTTAAATAAATTTTTGTAATATTAATGTCTAAAATGACAATGTTCATATGATTTATTTACAAAACAGTTTGTAAAGTAATATTGTCTTTTAGTATATATGTTAAAAAAGAGACTTGCTCTGTTTACCAATTAAGGGGATCTAATTGAATATGCTCCTGTAAACGTTAAGTAAAAGTTAGACATATTCTTTTTTTATTTCACCAAAAATCATTCAGCATAAATCCGCAGATTTTTTACAAAATTCTGCTCAGAAATAGCAAAATATGTCAGCAGATTCTATGTGACCCTGCATACATCTTAGGAATGGTATAACAGAAAAATTTTGCAATTTTAAAACCTTGACTTTTCCAAACTGAGGTAAACCTTGAAACCAGTTATCGTCCCATGTAGGCATGGGATGATAACAGTTTTCAAGGTATACCGCGGTTTGGAAAAGTCAAGGTTTTAAAATTGCAAAAAAATGTCTGTTATACCATTCCTAAGGTAATTGAACGTGTTTTTTTAACTTGTTTTTTAGGGCAACAGTATCTCCAGCAGAAAATGACCCTTCAAATCAAAAGCTACTGGTCAGCCCATGATTCAGCAAACATTTGAGAAACAAATCGCTTATAAAGCAACATCCTATGCTGCTACAGTATGTGCATCATATGTGCTAAGCACCTGAACAGTGCAGTGGCTTACTTACTTTATAAAAAAAGGATATCCAAAGATGCCTTTTCAAGTTGTAAAGAAATATGTTTTGTAAACTATTTAAGATGGCAGGTCAATGATTTATTTATTTTATATTTAGCCTGACATGTTTACTGTCCCAAAATATTTTAAATGTTTCTTAAAATAAAATATATTATGTTCAATAGGGAAAAAAAAGTTTTTTTTGTTTTTTTTATCCCAGAAGAACATATTAACACATTTGAGAGCAGCAATCACGATACTGTCAAATGTTGAAACTGTGATATTTTTATCCGAGGTTATCATTCTGTCAGAATCTTTTACCGGCCCATGCCTAGTCCTTTGCGTATATCTGACTGCATTATTTTTTCTGTGTGATGTAGAGCCCTATGAATTTTGTGATGTGGTAAACGTGGAAGGAATCCCAAAATAAAAAACAAAAATAATAAAAAAAAAAACAGCTTTAGCTATAGTACATCAAAATAAAAGTTTGGTTTAACTTGAAGAAACTGTAGCTGAAAATAGAAGCCAATGTTGTACAGTAGAATGTACTTTGTTGGTAATTCTAATCAGATTTTAAGTCTAACTTGGAGTCCTGTGATTTCTGTGATGAGCAAAATATGTAAGGAACTGCATAATGATTAATGTCAAAATAAAAGTTTGGTTTAGCTTGAAGAAACTGTGACAGGGCGGTGACTCAGGGGTTAGCACTGTCGCCTCACAGCAAGAAGGTCGCTGGTTCGAGCATCAACTGGGTCAGTTGGCATTTCGGTGTGGAGTTTGCATGATCTCACCGTGTTCGCATGGGTTTCCTACGGGTGCTCCGGTTCCCCCCACTGTCCAAATACATGTGGTATAGGTGAATTGAATAAGCTAAATTGGCCATAGTGTAGACTGTGTGTATGAATGCGAGAGTATATGGGTGTTTCCCAGTACTGGGTTGTGGCTGGAAGGGCATCTGCTGCATAAAACATATGCTGGATAAAGTGACTAAGCTGAAGGAAAATTAATGAATGAATGAAACTGTGACAGAAAAAATAGTGTCCAGGGTCGCAGTTAAACTAATTGCAGTTACACAGTAGAATGTATTTCTCGAAATAATAGTAATAATGTAAGGCATGTTCCCAAATCAGCATTCTTGTTGGTCAACCAATCAGATTTTAAGGAAATCAAAGAGGATATTACACATTTGTTTTGAATAATCAATCAACACTTCTTGCGTGTGAATGGTGTCACTTGTAAATTCCTTAATGATGCATTTAAACTTTTCAGTTGGGTCATAAAGGTCAATTTTGGAAATTTAAATTCATACTTGAATAAATAAGTTTGCCATTGATGTATATTTTTTAAGATAGGAAATTATTTGGCTGAGACACAACTGTCTAAATATCTGAAATCTGAGAGTTAAAGAATATCTTAATGCTGAGAAAATTGCCTTTAAACTTGTCCAACTTAAATTCTTAGAAATGCATATTGTAATTAAAAATTATGTTTTGATATATTTATGGAAGAAAATAAGTTTTGGCATTAAACAAAAATGTATATTTGAGTCACAATTATATTCTACAAATTTTCCCGTGCAATGTAAGACCACAGTGTTAATCTGTGGATCATGTACAGTGCGTCTCAAACCATTGATCAAGAGCCATAGAGACCAGAAATCAACTTTTTGGTTTTACTCTTTCCAGTCACCAGTAACTGGGTGAATGGAAATGTCACAACTGTTCATTAGTCAAATGTGATGGGAACCCCATTGTTTTTGTCACATGCTGAACATCCCAGTTATAAATGATTTGCATGAAACTCACCAACTGCCAAATTCAGTGCGGAAGATACTCATTTGGTGAGAAATATGGTAATATTTTGTGATTTTTGGTGCTCGCTGTTGGTGACAAAGTGTCGAGAATGTCCCCAGCACATATGCTCTAATTGCAATGAGATTTTCTAGATTTTGAATCAGATGAACAGGAAGTTGATTGTGTGTAAACAATATAATAATATTAGTTAATATGTGAAGAGTTTATTTATAAAAACAGATCACTCCAGTTAGTCATTTTCAGAATTTATGTTTTTATGTTGAATATTGAAGAGTTTAATTGCAAAAAAATATTAATAATTCTAAAAACGATGTGTATCTTTCTTGCTAATTGACTATTATATTGAACTTTCATGTTTTTTTTTTATAGAAAAGATTAATTAAGAAGTTTTGTTTTTTTGCAATTTAAAGGATTTACTAAGTTAATTAGGCAAAGGGTAATTAGGCAATTCATTGTATGACGATAAAAATATATATTTATTAAGGGGGCTAATAATATTGACCTTTTTCTTACACACACTTCTAAATAGCTTAAAGTGTCATTTAAAGGCTTAACTAGGTTAATTAGGTTAACTAGGCAGGTTAGGGTAATTAGACAAGTTATTGTATAATGAAGGTTTGTTCTGTAGTAGATAATCAATAAATAATATAGCTTAAAGGGGCTAATAATTTTGACTTTAATATGGTTTTTAAAAAATTTAAAACCACTTTCATTCTAACCGAAATAAAACAAATAAGACTTTCTCCAGAAGAAAAAATGTTATCAGACATACTGTGAAAATTTCCTTGCTCTGTTAAACATCATTTAAGAAATATTAAAAAAAAGAAGAAAAAAAAATCAAAGGGGGATAATAATTCTGACTTCAACTGTATCATAAATGTGGTTAAAACAATACAGTTGTGAAATAATATCACCATTATTATCAATAAAATAGTTCTGCAATCTGCATAAAATATAAGTTTAGAATAAAAAAGTGAAGTTTGTAACTATTTACTCAATATCAGTATTTATAGATGGTATCTTGAAAACGTTTTTAAAAATCTATTTATCATTTATTCATTTTTTCTACGGCGTAGTCTCTTTATTTTTCAGGGGTCGCCTCAATGACTAAGTTTACATGGATATCAGTAATTTAATTATTTCCCTTAATTTGATTAAGACAATAATATGATTAAGGTGTTTACATGAGTTGCTTTTTGAATGTTCCTTTCATGATCCCGTTTTACATGTTATAGCACATAATACAATTAACGTCATTGCGTCACCACGCTATCCACATTTCCTTCTGAGTTTCATGTTTTTTCGGGTGTTTCATTTTTAATTTGTCGACTTTAAATGCAGTTTGGAACTTTCACTTTCATTCGGGAACATTTCATGTATGCCCCGTGACAAACAAGATATTGGATGTGCGTGTGAACTGCCGGAAGAATGTTGTTTTAATGGATTTTTATACTACACAGTGTATGGGAAAAAAACCTCTGCATTTCGCATTTCTCCTTTACTGACTTGGTAGGTGTAGAGAATAGTGTCAAACAGCCGTGTGTGTATAGACTATCTTGACGCAAAATGCGGCAAAAACTCTACACAATGGTAATAGTTTGATTGCGGTGTTTACATGTCTAAACTTCACTTTAATAATGCGACTAAAGTTGGCATTCTTAATTAGTTTTCTGTTTAGTTCGATTATGAGCTTAATCGAATTAATCAAAAAAT
>NC_079447.1:14337709-14429531 GCF_903798145.1 Danio aesculapii | reverse complement strand
AATCGTGGTCAAAGGTATCAGGCGAGAGGTCAGAAGGCAGGCGGCAGACAAGGAGAAAAGTAAACAAGGCAAGATCAAAACACGGAGAAACTAGACTAGGAGAAACGCGTTGTAATGTCACTTTACAGTTACACAAGACTCGGCAATGGAAGTGAGAGTGTGTGTGGTTTAAATGGTGTTTGTAATCAGTCTAGAAGCTGCAACAGCTGTGGGAGTCTAATCAGTGGAAATGAGGAAGCATGGGTGTGTGAACGGAGTGCATGTATGAATATGTAGTCCATGATTGGCGGATTTGTAGTCCTTGTGCAAACCAGCGATCTAGGGAGTTACAATCGCTGGTGAACGTGACAGAGCCCCCCCTCTAGGGAGCGGATACCAGACGCCTAACACAGTTCAGGCGGGAGGTGGAGCGGAGGCGGAACAGGGGGAGGGATGGAGGGCCAGGACCATGCAGTGGAGGTGTACCTGGGGCATGGAGTTGTGGAGGGCCTGGAGTGTGGAGCTGCGGAGGGCCTGGGGCGTGGAGCTGCGGAGGGCCTGGGGCTGCGGAGGGCCTGGGGCGTGGAGCTGCGGAGGGCCTGGGGCGTGGAGCTGCAGTGGCCCTGGATCATGGAGCTGCGGAGGGCTTGGAGCCTTACATTCAGCAGACATCGGCGGGTCATATGAACCTTGTGGCCATTCAGGAAGCTCAGGCGGCGGCCATTCAGGAAACTCAGGCGGCAGCGGCCATTCAGCAAGCTCAGGCGGCGGCAGCGGCCATTCAGGAAGCTCAGGCGGCGGCAGTGGCCATTCAGGGAGCTCAGGCGGCGGCAGCGGCCATTCAGGGAGCTCAGGCGGCGGCAGCGGCCATTCAGGGAGCTCAGTCGGCGGCAGCGGCCGTTCAGGGAGCTCAGGCGGCGGCAGCGGCCATTCAGGGAGCTCAGGCGGCGGCAGCGGCCATTCAGGGAGCTCAGGCGGCGGCAGCGGCCATTCAGGGAGCTCAGGCGGCGGCAGCCGCCAATCAGGAAGCTCAGGCGGCGGCCATTCAGGAAGCTCAGGCGGCGGCGGCGGCGGCAGCTCTGGCAGCAGTGGCGGCTGTGGCTCAGGCAGTGGCACTAGCGGTAGTGGCTCTGGCAGCTCTAGTGGCAGCAGTGGCTCTGGCAGCTGTGGTGGTGACTGAGGATCTGGCAGATCTGGCAGCTCTGGAGGATCTGGCAGCTCTGGAGGATCTGGCAGCTCTGGAGGATCTGGCAGCTCTGGAGGATCTGGCAGCTCTGGAGGATCTGGAGGATCTAGCAGCAGTGGTGGCTCTGGCAGCTCTAGCGGCAGTGGCACTGGCACTGGCAGTAGTGGCTCTGGCGATGGTCTTTCAGGAACTTGAACTGGAACTATGGCAGGAACAAAGGCAGGAACAGACTCGGAACAGGAAACCATCTTGTGAGCCGGAGAACTGGAAGCAGCCCTCTTGTAAGCTGGAGGACTGGAAGCGGCCATTTTGTGAGCTGGGGGACTAGAGGCGGCCATCTTGTGAGCTGGGGAACTGGAGGCGGCCATCTTGTGAGCTGGAGCACCGGAAGCGGCCATTTTGTGAGCTGGGGTACTAGAAGCGGCCATCTTGTGAGCTGGGGGACTAGAAGCGGCCATCTTGTGAGCTGGGGGACTAGAGGCGGCCATCTTGTGAGCTGGGGACTAGAGGCGGCCATCTTGTGAGCTGGGGGACTGGAGGGGACCATCTTGTGAGCAGGAGACAGGAGTATGGGTGTTGCCAGCATAATGGTGTTAATGTGTTTGGCAGCAAGCCCCATTGTTGGTGGGTCTTGAGGTCCTTTGCCCCCCCCCCAAAAAATATTTAGGGGTCTCCTCCACCTCGCCCACGGTGAAAGGGGACCCACTCAGTTGCAGTGCAAGATCAATGTAATTTTCTAAAGTCCCATGGGGTTCATGCAAAGGCATCATGGAATAAAGGGGTTCTGAAAGTCCTCCACGGAAGAAAATCATCAAACATAACTCACTCATGGATGTTAGGTGTGCCAGTTCTATGAATTCCTCCACATACCCCTCAATAGACCGGGCTTCCTGACAAAGACGCATTATTGCAATACCCGCTGGATCCATGTTTGGCCGAGTCTTCTGTAACACGGGGAGTGACAGAGACAACTGAGGTTTAGGATCCACATGCAGGTTTATTCAAACTCAGGGAGGCAATGGTCAACACAGGTGCAAACAGATGTATAAAGGCAGTCCAGAATCGTGGTCAAAGGTATCAGGCGAGAGGTCAGAAGGCAGGCGGCAGACAAGGAGAAAAGTAAACAAGGCAAGATCAAAACACGGAGAAACTAGACTAGGAGAAACGCGTTGTAATGTCACTTTACAGTTACACAAGACTCGGCAATGGAAGTGAGAGTGTGTGTGGTTTAAATGGTGTTTGTAATCAGTCTAGAAGCTGCAACAGCTGTGGGAGTCTAATCAGTGGAAATGAGGAAGCATGGGTGTGTGAACGGAGTGCATGTATGAATATGTAGTCCATGATTGGCGGATTTGTAGTCCTTGTGCAAACCAGCGATCTAGGGAGTTACAATCGCTGGTGAACGTGACAGAGTCCTTGCTGGGCGTGAGTAGCATCTTTGATAATATTCCTGGCCCGGGACAAGCATCGCTTTGGTGCAATATCCTGAATGGAGGGGAGGGTAGTATCGGTAATCCTCGGTAGGGGGATAGTAAAATATGAATACAATAAAGTATTCATATTTTACTATCGCCCTATAAAGAGATAATCCCATGCCATCCTCAGTGTACTTCCTCTACTCCTACCACTTGTACCTCAGACTTGCAGTAGTTTTACACTATTAACCCTGACTCTAATGTTTTCAGCCACGTCAAACAAGGTTACAGTGGGTCTTGAGCCTGTAGCCTTCCAATTATCGAGTAATATTATCCAGCTCCGCAGCTGCTGGCTAGTGTGTTAGAAAAAGCCCTGGACAGCTGTAATGCAGTAGACCTCAAAATCCACCGTTTAATGTGTGGATACAGGATTGTCTAGCAACATGTCCATCTGCCCTTTCAGAAAAAAAAACACACACACTGTCCGCTTCACCACAGGAGAAGTTTTGGCACGTTGAAGAGTTTCTCTGTGGCGTTAGTATGTAAACAGAGGCTTTTTAGTGTACTTGGTGTAAGACAGATGCAGTATTAATGGGTCACTATCATCTCAGTGTGCTTGAGATAACATTAGTAGATTCTTTTCAGTCTTCATGGAGAGTAATAGGACCACAGTCTGCAAACCGCAGTGTCAGGCTATGTTGTTTTGGTTTTAACAATGTGTTTATAGTCTGAGTGAACCAGAAGTTGCTGTAGACTTTTATTTAGCATATTTCTAACTGAAACAGAATACTGAGTAGGGGTTTTAGTTTTGTGCTCCTCTTCTTGTCTTTCACTCCCAGCAAACTAACTGTTGGTGGGCGTGGCTAAGAATATTTTGTCCAAGCTGTCAAACTGTCATCAGATAAGGACTGTCATTCCAGAGTGGAAGCAGACAGATAGTTTTTGATTTAAGGTGACCAAAACCAACAGTTTATTTTATTTTTCAGTGGATTAACTTGCATGGAATGGTGGCTCAGTGGCTAGCACTGTTGCCTCACAGCAAGAAGGTCACTGGTTCAAGTCTTGGCTGGGCCAGTTGACATTTCTGTGTGGAGTTTCTCCCCGTGTTCATGTGGGTTTCCTTTGGGTGCTCCGGTTTCCTCCACAGTCCAAAGACATGAGCTATAGATTAATTGAATAAATTAAATTGTCCATAGTGTATGAGTGTGTGTGTGTGCGTGTGTGTGTGTGTGTGTGTGTGTGTGTGTGAATGAGAGAGTGTATGGGTGTTTCCCAGTAATGGGTTGCAGCTGGAACAGCATTCGCTGTGTAAAAAATATGCAGGAATAGTTGGCGGTTCATTTCTTTGTGGCGACCTCTGATAAATCAGACACTAAAAGGAAAATGAATGAATGAATGAACTTTGACAGATTAAATGTTTAACGACTAACAATATGTATGTGCTAACCAATATACTAGTGAAATAAAGATTGTAAATTTAGATTTAATGCAGACTTTCAAGGCAAAACATTTTTTAAATGTTTAACTATGCAAATGAGGCACAATTTTCTGAAATATAAGCTCATTTATGTACATTTCTAGCACAAAAACTGGATAAAATTAAAATGACTGTTTCATTTTGTTGACATTAGAGTCAAAGGTCCTCACAGAGAGGATTTTGGAAATCTTTTGTTGTAGTTCATAACTCACAATTTTATTCAAAATAGAATAAATGTCTTTTTTTGTTGTGTTAATTATTTTTATTCAAGAATACAACATTGGATAGAGTACAATTTTTTTTTTTGTGCATGTTAGTCCATACATTTTTTAGCTACAAAAAATGGTTGTAAATCTAAATATTAAAAACAAAAACATCCTTAGGACATATAAAAGAGGAGAAAAAAGACTTATAATGTAATAATAAAATAAAAAGGGGACAATAATATAAATAAAGTGCCGAAAGAAAGAAAGAAAGAAGTGGCCTTGATCTCCGATACTTCACCAAGTTTGGTATGGCTCGTTATTGAAGACTTAAAGGCATGACAGGAGACCATCTCTTTAGGAAAATTGTTTTTGAAGTCGCAATGCATATGTTATTTGAATACTCTTTGAATCCAAGCATTATATGATGGAGGTTCAGAATTTAACCGTCTGCATGTGATGCACTTCAAAATAAATGTTATTTTGAGAGAACAGGCTTTAAAGTATTGTAATTGAAGTCTACAGACACGGATTGCTGAAGTGTGACAAAAGTAACATTTAACAATGCATTTTGGATGTTTTATTTACATTTAGGCTAAAAAAAAAAACAAAAAAAAAAAACTAAACGCCACTAAAAAGCCAAAAATCTCCATATTGAAAGGTGCATGAAAACGGTATTTTTGCATGCAATCAGGGTCTCATTTTAAAACGGAACATGTCCTCATCCATACTAGCATTTGCACTACATTTTAGAACAATCTCAGTTTAAACAAGACCGAAAATGCATGTGAGAACTTAAGTCACACCTTTTGAGAGTGAAAATACTTGTTTTTTTTAAATGATTCATTAATGAAAACGATTCATTATATATTCTGACTGTCTTTATAGTAACTTGTATAATGTATGAATGAAAGTATTTTAATAAAAGGAAACAAGTAAAGCACACAAAAAATCCCGTATTAAAACGTATTATTGTTACGAACCCTGATTTATAATGCTTGTCTAGTGAGGGGTCAGCAACATAAAAAAAGACACGCAACTTGGAATACAATTCTTTATTTATTCAGAGATAAAAATACGTGTCTTTTCAAAAAGAAAATATTATGGCAACAGAAAAATATATTAATAAATTAAATAAATGAACGTAACAACAACTTTAACTCGATCAAAATAATTAAACAAACCAACAAACAAACAAACATAACATAGATCAACAAAGAACGAAACAAACACCAACAACACCGGCATGGCTTCTCAGCAGCGGCTGCACAAGATGTGCACAGAACTTTCAAACCTTCATCAGGACAGCAAGACACATAGAGATTCTCAGCAAGTATGGGTCATGCTCGCGAAAGACACACACTGGAAACAAAGAGCCACACAGACGCACATTCAGCTTCCGCTTATAAAGCCAACAATGTAGAATTAGCCGTAGGTGCAAGGCGGAGTTAGCCTCAAAGAAAGAGAAATACCAATTAATATAAATAAAATGCATAACTTCCAAACAATCATAAATAAATAAATAATTAATGAACGAACGAAATGAACAATAGTGCTCTTGCAGAAAATTACAAAAACATTTTCCCTATATACTGTACACATATATTTCCAGTGTTCGCGACCCAAAACTTTTACATGGGTCCCTAACATTTTAAATGAAATAAATGATTTTCGCAGTTGGTTTTTATTATTAATATATTTTATGTGGACTTTCAGTACATTAAACTATTTGCTTTTGTAAGCTTTCAGTCTCAGGAGTCAATTGTGTGGTGAATGGAGTTAAATAATCGCCAATGTACAGTATACCAAATCAGTCATTTATAAGTTTATATTAAAAAAGATGATTACAGCAGAGCAGTTCACAGTAGGTTTAAGCACCAAGCTAAAGTGTCTATTGAGAGATTCACAAGTCACATAAAGTTAAACAGTATTTAAAAGCTCCTAATAGCTTCCCAGCAGCAGGGACACATACAGCCCTTTTATTGCTGTAGTAAATTTGAAGAAAACTCTGTATAGAAAATTAGCCCATGTACCTCGATTATGGTAGATACTGTATAATTACCTAATGATGTTTAAACAAATCTCCTCCAATCCAGACTTGTAAATTTGAAGTAACAGTTTAGACGTCAAGTGTTCATGTTGTGGTTCAGTAATGAACAGCGAGGCCTGTGTTTGTCAAATATGGCACCAAGAATTGTGCTTTCGAAGTGGATCTGTGTGTATAAACTGGGTTACGGATGCTTATAGAT
The DNA here is from genome assembly GCF_903798145.1 of Danio aesculapii. NCBI lineage: Eukaryota > Metazoa > Chordata > Actinopteri > Cypriniformes > Danionidae > Danio > Danio aesculapii. The sequence goes on along the minus strand of NC_079447.1, from coordinate 14,423,022 downwards.
GATACAGCTAGTATTCTCTTCATGCACACAGCAATGGAATGTTATGTAAATACTTACTACAAATTTCTACCCATAATCCACATAAAGCACTCAATGTAAAGTTATACTGCTATTAAGGTCAGCTAATTCAAACTAAACCACCATCAGCAATTGCACTGTGTTTTTATATTTAGAGGGCTACTTCATAGAGCATGCTCTTAATGTGTTGCCATGTCCACATATTAAAAATGATGTATATTTAGGATCTTTAGAGGCAATAAACTATAATAATGTGGCTTTCTAAGATGCAGCATTTAAGATTAAGTTTATAATGGGCTTAATTTTCTTTGCTCTTATTTTAAGCAAAATTTGGCAACATCACACAACTTTGTCTGTCTTATTTATCAGGGGTCGCCACAGCAGAATGAACCACTAACTATTCTGGCATATGTTTTATGCAGCGGATGCCCTTCCAGTAACAACCCAGTGCTGGGAAACACACATACACTCCCACATTCACACACACTCGAACACTACGGACAATTCATTTCATCCAATTCACCCAGAAATCCACACAGAAATGCCAACTGGCCCAGCCAAGACTCGAACCAGCGACCTTCTTGCTGTGAGGTGATAGTGCTAACCACTGAGCCACCGTGCCGCCCAACTTTCTCTGGACTGTGCATAAATAAAATTAATAAATAAATAATCAAGTAAAAGCTAAAAAGAAGTAAACTAGTAGTAGTTATTAGGTTTTCAATTTAAAAAATTATATGACAAATATTTTTTATGTTACTTGAACAGCTAATTATTTAATTTGGTTGCAACTAAAATAGTTTTTAGAAGTTTAACTTAATATTTTAGTCAGTTTGACTGATGCAAGTTAAAATGACTGAAATGTTAATTTGCTATAACTATAAAATTGTCGGTTGCTTGGGTTTTTTGAGAGCTCACTTACAGGTCAACTGTTTGTGTACAGATCAGGAACTGGCAACTGAATTTAGCTAGAGCAGGTGAGCCCAAGATCAGTCCTAGAGGGCCGGTTTTATGCAAAGCTTAGTTCCAACTAGGGTTGGGCGATGTCGAGCAATTTGGCATCATACGATGTCTAATGTGAAACATTGCAATGGACGATGGCATCATTGTCGTAGGCGGCAAATTAATTATTTATGAATAATTAATTAATTCATTACTAATTAATTATTTGTAGCCTACCGTTTCAACTACCTGACCAGCATGGTCTGTTTTACCAATAAACAAATCATGAATAAATAAAGATAAGTTACCCACACATTACCTCTTGTCAATCACTTTTTCCACGAGACTCTGGCATTAGAGACAGAGTGATCTGTGTCGTTATAATGGTGTCGACAAACATGCGTGATAGCGAAAGATTGAAGCAGTGTACTGACGCTGTGACACGTTACCTGATAGATTCAAAAGACAGAAGAGACGTTAGATAGAGACAAGATTAATTAAATATCACATTTAACAACTATAGTGACACGCAATCCAGCGGTACATTCTTGATCAACTCTCTGACGTGCACTGCTCTCTGGGCTGACTGCTGGAGCTGGAGTCTGACATGCGCATAGCCTATGCTGCACCGCATGACAGACTGTTTGTATGTGTGTGTGTACGTGATGTGCGTTTTCAGTGGTATAGTGTGGAAGGAGGGCTTTTTAGAAATGAAACTAAAATTCTGTTTTAAAACTAAGATGTATGAGTGTAAACTGGGCCGTGTGTATTTTTTGCGAGCAGGTGACAGGGGCAGGGCAGAGGATTGCAATGCCAGCTCAGTATCGTGATGTCTATTGGGCATCGGCGATGGACGATAGAATCGTCTGTCGACCCAATCCTGGTTCCAACCCCAATCAGAAACACCTGGGCTAGCTAATCAACCTCTAAGCTTTCTAGAAACATCCTTGCAGGCAGGGGCATAGCGGACATTTTAAAAGTGAGGGGGATAGCTGAGTGAGATCCAAAAGTTTTCGTTCATATAATTATTAATCACCTGTTTCTAAATGGTCTGGCTCTAAAAGTGAGGGGGATATATGCCCCCATCCCCCCCGCTTGCTTCGCCCCTGCTTACAGGTATGTTGAGGCAAGTTGGAGCTAAAATCCACAGGACACGGCCCTCCAGGACTGAGTTTGGACACACCAGAGCTGTGTGTTTGTGGTCATAAATTCTATTGTAATTTTTCTAGATTGTGATTTTTTTTTTCATAAATGAAATATATACCATACATATTTACATATGTAATTAATTTCAATAAAAACAATAGGATTTTCCATTATTACAAGATATTAAACTATTAAAGCACATCACACCTGTCCTCGGGTCTTTACACTGGCTCCTAGTTACATTCAGAATATTTAAAGGTATTAAATTTAAATTTAAAGTATTGTTACTTGTCTATAAATCACTAAATGGCATAGGACCTCAATATATTACAGATATGCTCACTGAATACAAACCTAATAGATCACTCAGGTCATTAGAATCACAAAAACTAGAAATTCCAAGAGTTCAGGTGAATCGACCTTTAGCTACTACGCCCCCCACTGCTGGAATCAGCTTTCAGATGTGCTCCAACATTAGGCACATTCAAATCAAGACTGAAAACAGATCTGTTTAGATGTGCCTTTACTGAATGAACACTGTGCTATGTCCGACAGATCACACTATTGTCTTCCTTTTCTTTTTCACTCTTTTAAAACACATTTTAACACATTTTAATTAGGTTTTTATCTGTTTTTGTTATTTGCTTTTATTTTCTTATGTTTGTCTCTTTTATTACTGTTTATGTAAAGCACATTCAATTGCCACTGTGTATGAAAGGTGCTATATAAATAAACGTCCATTGCCTTGCCTAATAAAAGGTGAACAAAAATGACATTTTAGAGGTCTATGAAATACATTTTGCTTGAGTTTTTTTCGTTTCTAAGTTTCGTTTTTATTCCATTTTAATGGTTTAAAATAAATTCTAGTCATCTAAAAGTACGTCTAATCAATTTAATAAATTCACTTCAACAGCAAAACATTTAATAAACTTTTTAAAATGTTTTATTTCACAAACTTCCTTCCTTTGTTGATCCAAAATTCGCAATCTATAATATAATACATTTTGTTTTTAGAAATTTATTTTTCAATTCTGTCCTCAATATGAGAGTAATCAGAGCCCCAAACTAAAATATTTTGAGAATCTCAGTCGCTGGTCTGTAGTGGTTCTTCACAGACGTCCAATTTCTGCTCTGTTTGAGAGAGAGTCTCTTTTTTGACTGCTAGTGGATGCATATAATCTTCTAGAAAGGTTTATTTTATCCCGGGGTGTCTTGAGAGACCTGAAATCAGATTAGGGCGATGGGATCTTTTCCATCAGTCGGCTGGGATTAGACGGTGACAGACCACAGGAGACAGAGTCTGTGGATTCATGTTTCGGCCTGAGCTGCTCACTCCTGGACTCTTAATCGGGGAGTTACTTTGTGGGAGGAAAGGCTTTGATTGAAGGGAATTACTTACTGGAGCTGCTGTAGCTACTGAAGATGAGCTTTACCATTCGGGTGAGGTTGAACACACTGGAGACATTTAGGAGTTTAGGCTGTCAAAATATTATGCTATAGATACATATACCTAAACTGATATGGCATTTTGTTAAATACAAATGGTTTTTCATGCAAGGCAGTGGTGTTTTGAAATTTCTGCCCACATTTAGTTAGTGTTTTTCTTTTTTTGATTGCAGATTTAAATTAAGTCTACAGTAATTAACATCCAAGTGCATCCACATTTTATATAATTTTATAATTTATATATAGAGTTAAAGCCCTCCTGATTTATTAGCCCCCCCAGTATATTTTTGCCTCAATTTCTGTTTAACCTTTCTGTCGTATTCGGGTCAAAACTGACCAATTTACAACTTAAAACACTCATAAATATTGTGTTTTACATCTGATTGCCTCAAGGCCTTATCGTAGCCTCCACATTATGAACATATAAAAGTAATGACCTCTTTCATTAAATTTTAAGTGAATTTTGATTTCATAGGAAATGAATGGGTATCCAGATTATTTTCAACCATCAAACAGAAAACATCTCCATAAACACCACCACAAATCACTCACTCACAAACACATTTCAGGATGAACAATGTCTTATGTGGGTACACATCTTTCACGTGCTTATGTGCCGATCCTCCCACATGATTACCTCCATGTGAGTGCCTATTTGTATTTTCACTGCTGTTATTCTATGTCTGATTCTAAAAATTCATGTTAAACACTAGTTTGAGACATTTTTCAAAGCTAAAAAATATTTAATAAAATTTTGGTGTTTAAATGCAATTTAAGAGCTGTTAAAAGAGACCGGTCAATTTTGACCACGGACACTAAAGTAAGGGGTGGTAGGTGAACACAACGGGAGGGTTAATGGAAAGATTTTTTTTTTTCTAACAAATTTTTAAACATAATAGTTTTAATAACTCATCTCTAATAACTGATTTATTTGATCTTTGCCATCCTGACAGTACATAATATTTGGCTAGATATTTTCAAGGACACTAGTATTCAGCTTAAAGTGACATTTAAAGGCTTAACTGGGTTAATTAGCCAAGTTAAGTTAATTAGGCGTGTCATTGTATGACAGTAGTTTGTTCTGTAGACAATCAAAGATATATAGCCTAAGAGGTAATAATATTGACCTTAAAATGGTTTTACAAAAATGAAAAACTGCTTTTATTCTATCCGAAATAAAACAAACAGAAGAAAAAATATTATAGGAAATGCTGTAAAAAATTCCATGCTCAATTAATCATCATTTGGGAAATCTAAAAAAACACACACACACAGCAGGGCTAATAATTTTACTTCAACTGTATATATGATTGCCATCCATCCCTCAAACTCTGTTATTCTTTTATATTTTCCATCCATCCATCCATCCATCCATCCATCCATTTTTGGGCTCATGAACATGTCCTGCAATGGCAAAAGGTTGATTCCACTATCCTCTGTCATCTATATGCAGATTCTTTATTCATGTTTTATCATAAAAAAGCAATTCCCTCACCCCAAAATGTAAAGCCAAGTCAAAGTTAAACTTGTCTGAAAAGCCCTGAATTTTTTCTGAAATCCTCCATTTAGCTGCCGCCTGAAAAACATGAACTTGGCATTTCAAGCTTGAATTGCTCTCAATCGCAATTATTCAGTTTTATGAATTTATGCAGATCCAAAGCTTAAAATAAGGGCTCTTTCCAAACTTTAACTCACTTTTTTACTGCATTGCAAAAATCCTCCTGGAAAAGCAAATCTGGTTCAGTTTTCTCCTGGTGAACAGGACGTTGCTGGTGAAAAGGTAAACCGCTTTAGTTTATCACCTTGAACGCAAGGAGAATTCACATACTGATTTCCATTCCCTGCTATTAATATTTGATTTACCTGCAGAGTCATGGCTGTAGCGGAGTCTGGGCTCATGCTGTCAGTTTTTCTTAAAATACAAACACTTTTTATTTCTCTTACGTCCTCTTATTGTGTTACATGCGAATAAACAAACACTCATTTGCATAGACTCGCTGTGGCTTGAAAGCCAATGGTGCACTTTCAGGACTTCCCGTTTGAAATGAGCTGCATGCATTTTAATTTGTATATAAATGAACTGTATGCAGATTTAACATGATCTAATTAAGAATGTCCAATTGTTAATCGTCTCTGCATGCTCAGACCAAAACACACACAGCTGACTTGTGTTTCTTTGGCCCCTGGAGAGCTTCTGGTGGCACTTTGTGCATCACAGAGAGTGAACTGTAATTATGAGCTGATGCAGAACCAGTAAAACAGTTTAATTGAGTCTCATTAGTGAACAATAGCTTGTTTCAGTAAACACACAGGGTGGTTTACAAAAATAATGCACTGTGACATAATGCTAGCACTAGTACTAGCTGAGCTGTATCATACAACATATGGTGTGTTTTTGGAAATATGAAAGATATTTGACATTTATGATATCCATTTTTAATATGTAAGATCTATTTAAATAAATGTCATTTAGGCATATATTGAATAAATAGTTTTATAAACAATTTATATATATATATATATATATATATATATATATATATATATATATATATATATATATATATATATATATATATATATATAAATTAAAAATAGTGTAGACAACTAGAGTTTTCTTGTTTTGACACATTAAAGTATGTCGGTAAGAAATAATTACATTTTTTGTGTTTTTGTGGCAAGCAGAAAAAAAAATCTATTGGCCCAACCGGGCCATTACAAATAATAATTATTGTTTAGCCTTGTATAACTTAAAATTTCATTCATAATGGTCTCAAAAAGTATTAAATTTGACTTGATGAAACCTGCAGAAACCCTGAATTAGTCTACCATTATTACTGAAATATGTGAAAAAGTGTGAAGCTCACTGTATGGTTTTTGACACATGACGCGAGGTGCACTTGTGGCATTCTAAAAAGCTGAGATTCCCTTAGTCCATGTCTGAATCCACTTTTGCTGTTTTAAGCATTGGAAAAACAATCTGCGCACCCCATTGGATGGTTTAAAAGGGTTTTTCCATTTGATTTGGTAATCTCGTCTCCCATTTCTGTGGTGCATTTGATGTTTACATAGCAGACTTTATACGGCAGCAAAAATAAATGCTTCAGTTGCAAGGAAACGGATCTTGATTGAACTGGATTCCACTAAAGCCCCCAGAAGTGAAGCTGAGGGAGGAGGTAGCGGTTTTTGTATTTACTGTGTGTGGATAATAATAATCTTTTACATTTAAATCCTTTCATTTTTCTTATTTAAAGATGTTTGTGTGCTGCTGTGCATCCCTGTGATTGTAAGAAACAATGTGTACTTGGATTGTATTTGCGTTGTGGACCACAACCTTTTTAATAGCAAAAAAATATAGGCAAAAGAAACTTATCACAATTTTCTTGAACAAGTTTGCGATTTCGATTTTAATCATGATTTTGAAACATAATTCTGAAAGAATCTGAAACATATTTCCAAAGGAAAACAATTAGATCTTTATCAAACACCTGTAACATGTCTCTAAAACAGACATAAGGCAAACAATAAAAATCACCTAGTAAAGGTGTAACAAATTGTCTCTAGAACAGACCTATGGCAAAACAAATAAATAGAATACTGTGTGTGTGTGCACACCATCAAACACAAGTAGGCTATTTATTTATATATATATATATATATATATATATATATATATATATATATATATATATATATATATTTTTTTTTTTTTTAATATATATTTTATATATATATATATATATATATATATATATATATATATATATATATATATATATATATATATATATATATATATATATATATATTTATAATATATTTTTATATATATATATATATATATATTTATAATATATTTATATAATTTTTTTTTGCCATGCATGGATCATAAACCTTTTTACGACGCTACCATGAAACAGTTTGTTCACACATCGTGTCTTTTGCACGCACAAGTTCGTTTTTTCCAATGAAGGTGCCCGGCTTGGCGCATATTTTGAGTGGCGTGCGTGCATATTCCATGTGCACTGTTGAAAACATCTCTACTGTCAGAATGCCAAGCACACTGCCAGTCACATAACAAGAACTGGGCGATCAGCTTCATATTTTATATAGAATATGCACATTTCGGTAGACTAATTACCTCAGACAAACACAGAACACCCAAACACTGCAGTGCTTTTTAATTTTCTCCATAAATAAAGCTTGTATCGGAACTGCAGCAATGTTTTGTTTTATCGTCCTTCGAGAAGAGTTGATGGCGCTGAGCAACAACAAAGGAGCGCTAGCACAAAGCGTGTTGAATGCTGAAGGAAGCGATGCACCTCGCACTTTCCACACACTTTTAGACGCAATATGCAAATGACTTACAAATGACCTGATTCAGCGATACATCGGCCTTCATCTATACAAAGTCATCCCACACCATAAATGTTGACTTTTTTGGGCACCAAGTTGTCCTGTGCTGAACTCATCCCTGTTTATGCAGGCTACTTGTCATGAAGCTCAGTCTCCTGTATTCACGCTCTGTTTAGGCATGCTGCGTTTTGATTGGTTTAAATACCATACTGTGGGAAAATCGTGCTGTAAGGAAATTTGGAAATTGCGCTTGTTCAAATAGCGATTTCAATACAATTTCAATTAATCTCACAGCCCTAATAGCAACACACTGACATTTAAGTATGTTTTGCTGTCAACAATGCTGTTTAACACACTTCCTTTTTAGACCAGCACACCCATGGATGCACAAATGAGCGCAAATGCATTTGCTATTTAAACAATGTGGCTGTAAAAATGAAACCGTATATGCGCTGGGCTGAAACTAACAAAAAAACACTCATGTCGTGCAAGGTGCCGCATTGAACCAGGGTGTATGATTGGGACTGTGATGTTTTCAACTCACTGTGCTGTAGGCGCCTGGAAAAAGTATGCGCATCAACAATGCCATGACAGTCACTCCTTATTTCCGCAAACATGCTGTGCATCTCCATTTAACATGACAAATTTGAGTATGCAAAAGTTGCGATATGTGAACGGGTCCGTTATTCTGTCTTTTGTTTTCAGTTTTACTTTGTTTTGAACAAGCTATAACAAGTGTGACTGAATTGCAGCCGGTTTTGTTCTTTCACTTCTCTGCACAGAGCAGGTCGCTTCATTGGCAGTGTGTGAAGCTGCATTGTTAGACGACACTGCAGAACCAGAGTCTGCATAGTTTGGCCTGGTTTTCAAATGAATCAAACGTAACTGAGAGTTGTCGTGACATGCTGTAGAAACCAAATGCTCAGCAAGGTGCACATATTCTCAGTCATTCTGTCTACCGCCACATATTAACGTCCGACATGCAGCTGTCAGCCCCATTTAAATGCATCTGATCCTTACTGCAATCTGGGATGCCTATTTAGATTATTGTCTGCACAGTGTAGAAGACAAAATGCTAAATTAGTTGTCATATTACATCTTTATTCCTAGCCACTCTGTTTGTTATCATGAATTCTATATAAGTTTGTACTTAAGAAACTTTCTTTTTTAATTTAATTAATTTTTTTTATTTAATTTTTTAATTTAATTTTATTTTAAATTTAGTTTAGTTATTTCATATTATGGTGACGCAGTGGCGCAGTAGGTAGTGCTGTCACCTCACAGCAAGAAGGTCGCTGGTTCGAGCTTAAGCTGGATCAGTTGCCATTTCTGTGTGGAGTTTGCATGTTCTCCTTGCGTTCGCGTGGGTTTTCTCCGGGTGCTCATGTTTCCCCCACAGTCCAAAGACATGCGGTACAAGTGAATTGGGTAGGCTAAATTGTCCGTAGTGTATGAGTGTGAATGAGTGTGTATGGATGTTTCCCAGAGATGAGTTGCAGCTGGAAGGGCATCCGCTGCGTAAAACGTGCTGAATAAGTTGGTGGTTCATAGACCGATTCATCATGTCATCATAGATTCATCATAGAATAAATATTTAATTTAATTTAATTTAATTTAATTTAATTTAATTTAATTTAATTTAATTTAATTTAATTTAATTTAATTTAATTTAATTTAATTTAATTTTTAATGATTTAGGACTGAGTAGAGTTTTGTTTTGATCAGTTATTTTATATTTTGGAATAGCCCAAGTACAGGTCAGTAATGTAGTTTATTTTTACATAAATATATCAGAAATAACGTATGATTATGGAACATTTTTTCTACCACATTTTGACATTTTATTTGCACAAAATGCTATTGAAACATTAAAGTACAGATTATTTACTTGGATTTAAGTTTTTTTCTACAAAAGCTGTGTTGTTTTAAATTAAAGTTAACTCAGTCACTGGTGTAACATTTGCTTCTTATATAAATACATTTTTGTATATTCACTTCCACATTTTATTGGCAACAGCTGCAGTTGTGCATGTTTTGTTATGGTTTTGCACTTTTGCCAAACATTTTTATTTTAGGAAACAAATGAAAGGATTGACAGGCAATAAGAGTATAAGTATTTTAAAATGAATTTGGGTAATTATTACAGACTTTAAGTTCTTATAGGGAAAAATAAATCTGTTAATATCTGTTAATATTGTAACACTTCAGGACTTGGGGAAAATAATTTATTTTAATTACATTTTTTATTTGAATTATTTTATTTTTTTATTTTATTTGATTTATTTTTTTGTTTATTTTATTTTTAATTTTTAATTTTTTTTATTTTCATTTAATTACTTTTTTATAAAAAATTTTTATTTAATTTTATATTTGATTTAAATTTACATTTTTATTTACTTTTAAATTTAATTTAATAATTTTTTTTATTTTATAATTTTTTATTTTATTTTTATTTTATTTTATTTATTATTATTTTTTACTATTATTATTATTTTTTAAATTATTTCTTTATTTATTTTATATTTTATCTTATTTAATTAAAAAAATATTGTATTTTGTTTTAATTAATCAATAATAGACTAATGCAATTACCATTAATGCATTCTCATTTTCCAAAAAAATAATTGCTTACATTGTACCTATTTTACAATACGTGTAATATGAAGGGGTTGTATTTACCGTGTCTCCACAGTCCTACTTTTTAACTTTACACTCACATAAACCAAGATGGAGAATATTACTTTCATAATACTCATATGCACCTATTTTTTGGACCACTTGTGTACAAAATGCATCAGACGAGAAACTTCAAGTGCTTGTCACCTTTTATTTCAGACACTGTCGTTTTATTTTTCCTTTTTTTCTTCCCTCCAGCCAGGGACATTGGCAAGGGTACAGTGGCCCCATCCTTGATTATATTGCCGACGTGACAGGCAGTTTTACAGCCCGGCTGATAGATTTGGCCATACTTTTGGGGGAGTGTTTAGACTGAACAGCCTCCCGTGTCATTCAAGTGGCCATCAAAGTGTCTCAGAAACACCCATTGTGGTCGATTCTGATAGAGCTTCAATATGAAAATAAACTTCTTTTGTCAGGCTGCTGTTGTTCTAGGTGAATTATGGGATGTCGGGAAGGGGTTTTGGGTCTTGAGTTCATTGTGAAACTCAGACGTTTGCATAGATTTTCAGATCTGGTTTGCATCTCCTCATGGTAAAAGTTATATTGCTTACTTTAGGAGGCCTTTTTTCTTGGATTGTTTGTTCTAAATGTTATGCTGGAATGAGCTGGTGATGGATTGATGGAGGTCTCTTGTTAGTTTACCTTTTGTAATTCTTTCTTCAGGCTGGAGTTGTACTTATTTTAGTACGTTTTTTTTTATTTATTTTTTTTACTATAGATACATTTTACATGAACTACTACAATTATAAAGGTGTACATTAGTTATACATAGTAGTTATATTGCATATATTTGTCAATGCTAAAAAAATATTGCTGTATGATATTGATTTAATTTAATTCAGTTGAATATTGATCTATATATTGATATTAAAGGGATAGTTTATCCAAAAGTTTAAATTGTCATATCATCCTCTATTACTCGTTCTCCACTTGTTCCAAATCTGTTTGACTTTTTTTGTTGTGTTGAACACACAGGAAGATATATTGAATATTGTAATACCATCATATTTTTTTTCAATGCCTCTCCCTCCAGAATATCTTCTTTTGATCAACAGAAGAAAGAAATTAATAAAGAAATTCAGTTTTAACCGCTTAAATTTTTTGTCTGATAGAGTAAGTGCCTAATTTACTGAATGATTTACATTATTTTTAACTCACAAATGCAAAAAAAGGATTTATTAAAGAAAAATAAATAATAGGTAAAAAAAAGTGAGTAGCATGGGTCAAATAAATAATACATATTCAGTTTTAAATGGTTAAATGTGTAATGAATAAGCTACAACTGCTGCTTTCTTGTTACATTGCAGCATCATGCAGATGGTTTGGTAAGTAAACAAAAGAGAAAAGTTTGTGGAATGAGTAGACGGACATCGTTATTTAGAAATAATGTAAAAAATGCTGAAATAAAAATGTCTTAAATTTTTAAAGTTGTCATTGTCAATATTTTATGCAAATATACAATGCATCATATTATTACTAGTACCTCTCATCTCTACCGTCTTTACCTCTTATAACTAATCAGAAAGAGCACATTAAAGATCCATGCACTAGTATCTTCCAAAGAATATAAATGTAATGTAACGCATAACAATATAACATGTAAAATACAAATGCATTGAGCAGAGTAATAATTTCTCTGAAATAATAATGCTAATAGTAATAAATATTATTATTCTTCACAACATCAAAATTAATAATAATTCATTCATTTTCTTTTTGGCTTAGTTCCTTTATTTATCAGGGGTCGCCACAATGAACCACCAACTTATACAGTATATGTTTTACTCTGTGGATGCCCTTCCAGCCACAACCCAACACCGGGAAACACCCATACACTCTTTTATTCACAGACATACACCACAGCCAATTTGGCTTATTCAATTCGCCTAAAGCGCATGTCTTTGAACTGTGGGGGAAACCGCAGCACCTAGAGGAAACACACATGAACACTGGGATAACATGCAAACTCCACACAAAAATGCCAACTGACCCAGCCGGGGCTCGAATCAGCGACCTTCTTGCTGTGAGACGATTGTGCTACTCACTGCGCCAACCTTGAAGCCCCAGTAATAATAATAATAATAATAATAATAATAATAATAATAATAATAATAATAATAATAATAATAATAATAATAATAATAATAATAATAATAATAATAATAATAATAATAATGATGATAATAATAATAAAAAACAACATTCAAAATTAAATTCAGAAAGTACTATGATAAAACACTGTACAACAGAGTGGCAAAAATTCCTTATATGGACAGGTTTGGGTGTGTATTATGCTAATTTCTTGCTGTTGGCATGTTCAGTTTTCCAAAAATAATCCATATTCATTGACATTACAGTGAAGGTATGGGTGTACATGAATAATATGAAGTACCAAAAAAAAAATATATATATATATATATTAATACTGAATCTGTACATTCACATTTGTTTTTTCGCTCCGAGATTCTTTATGTCAGATGTAACCTACTCAACTTCACTTTGAAAATAGACATGTATCATCTTTTCATGGTTCACAGCTGTGAAACGACCATTTTGTGCCAGGGTTTTTACACGGTTAGATTGAGAATTCTGGGCAGAGGCGGCCTGTTCGTAGTAGTGGTATTTACATGACGTCAGTGTGAGTTGCAATTGTTTAAGAATGTGAGTGTGCCATATCAGATATGAAACACAAAGAATACTTTGACATTTCCCTGGGAAAAAAAAAAAATCTTGCTACAGTAATGAATAGCTATTTTATGAACATGATTGGCGGACGGATTGTAGATACCATCGGCTGAAACTTATTTTTTGCACTTACTCCCTCTGAAACAAGCACGCTTGATGGATATGCAAGAACTGATAACTTTCTTAAAGAAACAATACACTTTTTTTTAAAAAATAGGCTTCTTTTACAACTCCCCTAGAGTTAAAGAGTTGAGTTGTAACATTTTTGAAGTCTGGCGGGCACAGTTTTAGCTTAGCTTAGCATAGGTCATTGATATAGATTAGACCATTAGCATCTCAATCCAAAAAGGACAAAAGAGTTTCCATAATTTTCTTGTTAAGAGCTTCACTCCTCTGTAGTTTCATTGTGTACTAAGACCGACGGAAAATGAAAAGTTGCTGTTTTCTAGGGCGATATTTCTAGGAACTATACCCTCAGTCTAATGTAATAACCAAGGAACTTTGCTACTGTACCATGGCTGAAGCAGGGGCAATTATATTATGCTTCCATCAATATAACCAACATGACCGCCTGCTTGCAAAGAGAGCATGCATGAAGATATCTAGCTGAAGACTGATTTCAGATGGTACATAATATCATTGTGCAGATGTCATGTTTGAGCAAGATGCTAATGGTCTAATCTGATTTAATGACCTACTGTATGCTAAGCTAAGCTATAAGTTCTCCTGATAGACCCTGAGACTGACTGAATGAATTTAAAAAATAGTAAAACTCAACTGTTTAATTCTAGAGGAGTTGTAAAAGGAGCAGGTTTTCAAAGGAAAATGAAAAGTTGCTATTTTCTAAGGCGATATTTCTGGGATCTATACCCTCAGTCTGATGTAATAACCAAGGAACGTTGCTGTTTTGCTTTGTTATTATATTATGCTTCTGTCATTATAATCAACATGACCCTCTGCTTGCAATGGGAGCATGCATAAAGATATCTAGCTGTAGACTGATTTCAGATGGTACGTAATATCGTTGTGCAGATGTCATGTTTGAGCAAGATGCTAATAGTCTAATCTGATTTAATTACCTATGCTATGCTAAGCCATACATTCTCCTGATAGACCCTGAGATTGACTGAATTAATATAAAAAAATTGTAAAACTCAACTGGGGGGCGACGCAGTGGCGCAGTAGGTAGTGCTGTCGCCTCACAGCAAGAAGGTTGCTGGTTTGAGCCTCGGCTGGGTCAGTTGGCGTTTCTGTGTGGAGTTAGCATGTTCTCCCTGCATTCACGTGGGTTTCCTCCGGGTGCTCCGGTTTCCCCCACAAGTCCAAAGACATGTGGTACAGGTGAATTGGGTAGGCTAAATTGTCCAAATGTATGAGTGTGAATGAGTGTGTGTGGACGTTTCCCACAGATGGGTTGCGGCTGGAAGGGCATCCGCTGCGTAAAAACATCCTGGATAAGTTGGCGGTTCATTCCGCTGTGGCGACCTCGGATTAATAAAGGGACTAAGCTGAAAAGAAAATGAATGAATGACTAAAACTCAACTGTTTAAATCTAGTGGAGTTGTAAAAGAAAAAAAAAAATACATGAAGTGTTCCTTTTAAGTGTGTAAAAATGCTTTATTTCCTTAATATAGTGGAGACATTTTCCAAAAGTTTCCTCATTAAATATGGTTGTCCTTGATGTTGCAAAGAACTTTCAGTTTTTATGTTTTCCAAACATGAAGCTCTTTTAAATCGCTGTTTAATTAAGCGATTAGTCTTGTTTTATACAGTATGGTGATTGCAGGCGGTCCTATAGTGTGTGTGTGTGTGTGTGCGTTTGTGTGTGTGTGTGTGTGTGTACTGAATGTATTGTTTGATGTTCTTCAAGATATTTGTTCATTCTTTCTAATGCACATACTGTAGTCTAAGCTCCAAAAGAGATGCACTGTGGAGTTTGTGAAGATTATGAGCATTATGGATTTGATGCCTTTATGTACCCTAGGGTTGTGAGAGATACAGAAGCATTCATCACATTATTGCATAGTTAACCATTTATTTAGCCCTTTTTTCACATAATGTAGATGCATGTTGTCTTTTCCTTTGTTTATGAGTGCAATTGTATGACTTTTATGCTTTTTCTCATTAGAGGAAGTTTAGATGAGGTTTTTGTCTAAACTGCAAGAAGGATCACTGTCAGTGTGTTTTGTGATGTCAATGTCATTTGTTCATAGCAACAAAAATTTAATTGGGCAATTTATTGAGAGGGGTTTGGATGCAGACTTGGTGCAGTTGCAAGGTGAGCTGCATTTAATGCTTTTTAATACCCAAACCTAACCCTACCCCTCACAATGATGTTAAGTGCATTATGTCTGACATTGCATCACTGAGATATGCAGTCTTAGTTTGCAAATCCAAGTCTGATACAATTGAATGTATTTGCTGTCTTGGAATTTCCAGGATAATTATAAGAACTGTATTTCAGCTGCTGTTGTAAATGATTTTGTAAAGAAAATAGCTTTATTGTTAATAATTAATTTTGAATATGGATTCTATTAAGTATTCATTCACTCAGTACTTTGGAAATGTTGCAGTTTTAATGTTGGTAAAAGTTTATTTTTGAGTACAGTATATAAAATGTTAGTAACTACATCAATGTTTCTCATCTCATCACCATAATTTACATAACACGTCTCAGTTACTTTTTAAGGAACCTTTCATTTGAGCAAACTGGTTAGTCATTTTGAATGATTCAAATTAGAAAGTGTTAAATACATTCGTTTCAGCATTGATATCACAAAGTGTGCAATGAAATCTAAATGGTCAGTTTCGGTGGAAAGCAACACAAACAAACAGGCAAGCAAGATTAAACAAGGCAAGGGAAATCTGTTGTAAAGTTCACACAAACGGTTTACAAGACTCAGCACAGATGTGTATGTGTGTGTGTGATGGTAAGATAGTTCTTGAGTCAGTCCATGAATAGCTTCAGCTGTGTGTCTTTGCAATCAGCGGAAAACAGGAACCTGTGTGTGCAAGGTGCATGCTGGGAGTTGTAGTCCTCAATGTGGTGTGTGAGGGCTTTGCATCTTTGAAAAAGTATGACCATTCACGTTCATTGAAAAGTAAGAATGAGTAATAAATCCATATGAAACAGTCCTTTAAAAGTAAAATCACGTTTTCAGTTTCACGTTCAATACCAAATGCACAGTTAGGATAGCCTAGTGTGAGTACACCCTTAACAATGCATCAAAATGATGCTTAATTGAGCAATTTACATACACATAAATGTAAACAAGCGGCATCAGCTTATGTATGAGTTTGTGTACCTTGCAAACATTATGGAATTTGTATTCATTCTTTTACCTAAGTTGTGAATTTAAGATAACATTAATGTGAATAATGTTCGATTTCTTGCACAGACAGATCGTTTCACTTCATAAGGTCACTTCATAAGGTCTTAATGAAGTGCCAGTAGCCATTGACCTGCATTATTTACAATTACCGAAGACCACAGATCCAGCTAAAATCTTCATCTTGGCTGACCAGGGGCTAAATAAATAGACAACAAGTGTTCATTTTTGGATGATCTTTCCCTTTAAGTCTTTTAAAGTCAATACCTGATATCTGAGTCCCACAGGAGTTACGTGAGAGTGTTCAGAAAGGAATGTGCATGACGCCGTGTATCACTTGCTCCGTTGAGACATTTGCAGCATAACACGCCGTGTTAGTTACACTATCCTTCAGAATATGACAGGATACATGTAGCTTTAATATAGATGTGCTTTGGTATGAGCGGATGCAGGTTTGTTTTTGATATTCAGGTTGGTGAAAAAAACATGTTTGGATGACGTACTTAAAAGGGTTAATCTGCAGTTCAGTGATATCAGCGATAGACAGATGTGTGAGTGCTGGTCCAGCATGTTTTTTTCTTAAGTGAAAGTTTGGTTCAGATGGTATCATCCTGTGCTCTACAACTTCAAACGTTTGTGGCAATGAATCGCTGAGCAAATGGAAAGTCACAAAAAGCATTTCCTGGCGTAACCCCGTTGGCATTTGTGGCCAGCGCTTGAGATATCTCTGTTACTCCACTGGATCTTGTTCCAAAGGGCTTTGAAGGCCTGCCATTCAACATATCAACAGTTCCCTCTGTTGAAAACATGCACTGCTCTCCGAGAGCCAGCCCTGTTTGACTTTCTTCATACTGTATGAACTGAAGTTCTATCTCAAACAGAACTGCTCTGGAGAAATGTGTATTTTTCTCAAACTTTTTGTATTTTTCAGACTAGTACTGCATGTAAAATGTGTATTTCTCAGACATGTTGTTGAATGACTATATTATGTTTGCTAGTGTTGGTCTATAAACATGCCTGTAAATACATCAGCCAGATTTAAACACTTATTGGAATATAAATCATACATTATATAAAATATATAAGTTATACATAATACATAACTACTATACATAAATAATATAACATATCAATTCTGTTATGCTTTTACCTTTAACTTGTTACTAAGCTGTACTCTTATTGTTAAACACTAAAACCGCGGTATTTAAAAGAGGGATTTGATTATTCCGATTTCTGTATTTTCTGAGAACAGAGAAAGTGAAAGTGATAAACTTTTTTTAGTGTGTTTTTGTGTATATGTTAAAGTATATTAGGGTACTCAGTTCAGCTGGACTTATATAATATTAATATTTATAATATTTTAAGGCCTTTAAATGATTTAATGGCTTAAAACAGTGTATGAGTGTGAATGAGTGTATGGATGTTTCCCAGAGATAGGTTGCAGCTGGAAGGTCATCCGCTGCGTAAAACATGTGCTGGATAAGTTGGCGGTTCATTCCGCTGTGGCGACCCCAGATTAATAAAGGGACTAAGCCGAAAAGAAAATGAATTAATGAGTTCGAATTGTTGACTGACTAGTAGTTTATTTATCATGTGGGATAAAAAGTCTACTAAATTACATGAAAATTAAATCCTTTGGACACAAGAGCACTAACTGAGTTAGTGGCACCATTTAGTGGCGGTGTGTGGATCCGACATTGAGGTACCAAGTAGGCTATAAACCTATTAAATATTACTTAGGTGACTATTAAACTGCTAAACATTTAATCTGATTTAAAGTTTCAAAAAATGAAACTTAAATTGTATGGCCAATATCCAATATTTATATAAAGAATATTATCTTTTTTTATTATCTTCTTTTTTGTCTTCAGCTGATTACATGCCTGTTATAACTAAATGCAATTAAAGGCCAGGTGTACATTATTTTCAAATTATTCATGGACACGTTATCCATTATTGTTTGCTGACACTCTCAGAAATAAAGGTAAGAGAGCTGTCACTGGGGTGGTACCTTCTTAAAATGGTACACTTTTGTACTTTTAGGTACTTTTCAGGATTAATATGTATCTTACAAATGTCAATATAGATCATTTCAGTACAAATGTGTACTTTTTAAAAATGTATCGCCCCAGCTATTGTACCTTTACTTCTAAAAGAGTGTATATAAGCAATGTTGAAAATATTATTGAAAATAATGCACACCAAGCCATGATAAAAAAACTTTAATTGTATTTAAATATTTGTCAGAACTTAACTCAGTTTGTCTATGTATTGTTACATTTCATTTCTGAGTTCAAGTCAACCAGATATTTTAGCAGAATAGCCATCTATCCATCACATTTTCAGTCTATTGTTTTGATTGCGAACTTGTAGAATCAAGTTTCTACTCAATAATAATAATAATAATAATTATTATTATAATTATTATTATTATTATTATCATTATTAATTGTTTATTTATATAACAAACTAATATTAGTAAGCAGTCTTTGCTTATAATTTATTTAAATATCATGCAATGATTTTCATACATTTTAAGCCAACACTTCTCTCTGTGTGTATGAGTGTTTCTGTATTGGGAAGCTGCCAGACTGTATATTGTGACCTGGCCTGTTCTCCAGCCAGGACGAGCTGCGCAGTACATAATTATCAGTCAAGTGAGCAGAGATCCCTGCGGCATTTTGACCTCACACTGTCGTGACGAGACCAAGACAGGGACAAAGCACTGATTTTAACCCATCCTTCACCTCCCCCCTCGTGCTGCAATGCCCAGAGCCAATCTGCCTCTCCATGCTGACTCCCGAGGTCAGGACAGCCTGTAGGCCTGAAGCTCAAACCCAGTCCCTCTGAAGAGAACTAGTGCTGCTGTTGTTAAAAGTGGACATAATATGACCCTTTTCACAAGCTCTAATATAAATCTCTGGTTTCCCCAGGATGTTTCTGTGAAGTTTTAAACTCAGAATAGTCCACTAATCATGTATTACAGCTGGCCAAATTTGCCCCTATTTGATGTTAGCAAAAACATGCTGTTTTTGTGTATATCGCTTTAAATGCAAATGAGCTGCTGCTTTCCAGAAGAGGGTGGAGCCTTTATGCTACTCTGACACTCCAGAAACAACAAAAGGAGTGAATCTCATACTGATGAGTTCTTTTGACTTTTTGGACTTGTTGTTGGTAACAGTCTGGATAATCCTTTTCTTCTTTGGTTCAGAGAACACTGTGTCCATTTCTCCCCCAAAAAATACATGAAATACTGATTCATCTGACCACTGTACACGTTTCCACTGTGGGATGGTCTATCCCAGATGCCCCTGAGTCCAGAGAAGTTAACAGCGCTTCTGGACACCGTTAACATAGGGCTTCCTTTTGGCACAGTACAGTTTAAAATGGCATTTGTGGATGTAACTACATATTATGGTACTTGACAAAGGTTTGCCAATGTAGTCCTGAGCCTATGTGGTCATATCGCTTATAGATGAATGACGCCTAGTTGTAGCTTCATTTGTGCTCTTCAGAAACCTATTGGTGACGTCACAGATACTTTTGATAGACAATATAGATAATATCTTTTACAGTCTATGGGAAATACCAGTCTATGGGAAATCCGTAAAATGAACACAAGAATAATCTGCTTTCATTTGATTAACATTATTAATAAACACATGACCATGACAACAGTTGATTTATCTGTGTTATTCTTCTCATAATTTTCCTGATAATAAAGTATGTAATGATACAACACAGTTGTTTATTTGAATGCTATTATAAAATATACTGCGCTTTATTCAGTGTAAGAAGATACATTTTACAGAAGGACTCATTTCAAACACTTGACTAAAGTGAGTTTTGTGTAAAAATGCCATTATGTGTGGTATTTGCATTTGCTTTAGGTTTAACATTAGCAACATTTGCTTTAAAGGGCCACAGTACAAAAGCTACGCAAACAGCTGTCAATATCATAGAATGATTATTTGCAATTTGACTTTAGCTCGATGTTACTGCATGACTGTGACAGAGAACTATGGCTTTGTGCAGTAAACGCTGCTCCAATTGAATACTGCTGATTACAAAACTGGCTTTATAGACAAATGCACATCACAAGACATAACATTTAATGTTGAGCCCTACTGTCAATTGACTATACAGTGTGCACTAATTGTACATTTATGATTTGTGCTGATGCTGTGCATTTTCTGTATTAATCTAACATGCATTTGCTCCCCAGTAAACATTTTTGTGTTTAAAAGAAGTCAAGTAATAAATGCCTAATTATAAACATAGACATCTTGGCGAAAATGGAAAATATAGCTTTTATCATGTGTCATAGCATTGCGTTGCGTGTAGTTAGGACACAGTGTAAAACTACAGTGCATCCGGAAAGTATTCATAGCACTTCACTTTTTCCACAATTTTTTATGTTACAGCCTTATTCCAAAATGGATTAGATTAATTTATTTCCTCAACATTCTACACACAATACCCCATAATGACAATGTGAAAAAAAGATTTTTTGAAATTGTTGCAAATTTATTACAAATAAAAAACCTGAAATATCACATGTACATAAGTATTCACAGCCTTTGTCGTGAAGCTCTAAATTGAGCTCAGGTACATTCTGTTTCCACTGATCATTCTTGAGATGTTTCAGCAGCTTAATTGGAGTTCAGCTGTGGTAAATTCAGTTGATTGGACTTGATTTGAAAAGGCATACACCTGTCTATATAAGGTCCCAGGGTTGACAGTGCATGTCAAAGCACAAACCAAGCATGAAGACAAAGGAATTGTCTGTAGACCTCTGAGACAGGATTGTCTCGAGGCACAAGGCTGGGCAAAGTTACAGAAAAATTTCTGCTGTTCTGAAAGTTCCAAAGTCACAGTGGCCTCCATCATCCATAAGTGGAAGATGTTTCGAACCACAAGGACTCCTGGAGCTACTTCCTAGAGCTGGCCGGCCATCTAAGCTGAGTGATCAGGGGAGAAGGGCCTTAGTCAGGGAGGTGATCAATAACCAGATGGTCACTCTGTCTGAGCTCCAGTGTTCTTCTGTGGAGAGAGGAGAGTCTTACAGAAGGGTCTGTGCAGCAATCCACCAATCAGGTCTGTATAGTAGAGTGGCCAGACGGAAGCCATTCCTTGCCTGGAATTTGCCAAAAAGACTCTCAGACCATAAGAAATAAAATTATTTGGTCTAATGAGACCAGAATTGAACTCTTTAGAGTGAATGCCAGGCTTAACGTTTGGAGAAAACCAGGCACCACTCATCACCAGGCTAATACCATCCCTACAGTGAAGCATGGTGGTGGCAGCATCATGCTGTGGGGATGTTTTTCAGCAACAGGAACTGGAAGACTAGTCAGGATAAAGGGAAAGATGAATGCAGCAATGTAATTAGACATCCTGAATCAAAACCTGCTTCAGAGTGCTCTTGACCTCAGACTGGGGCGAAGGTTCATCTTCCAGCAGGAGAATGACCCAAAGCACAAAGCCAAAATATCAATGGAGTGGCTTCACAACAACTCAGTGAATGTCCTTGAGTGGCCCAGCAAGAGCCCAGCCTCAATACCATTGAACATCTGAGATCTGAAAATGGCTGAACACCATCGCTTCCCATCCAACCTGATAGAGCTTGAAAAAGAGGAATGGGCAAAAAATTCCTAAAGACAGGTGTGCCAAGCTTGTGGCATCATACTCAAAAAGACTTGAGGCTGTAATTGCTGCCAAAGGTGCATCAACAAAGTATTGAGCAAAGGCTGTGAATACTTCTGTACATGTGATTTTTCTGTTTTTTTTTTAATATAAATTTGCAACAATTTCAAAAAATCTTTTTTCACATTGTCATTATGGGGTATTGTGTGTAGAATTTAGAGGAAATAAATGAATTTAATCCATTTTGGAATAAGGCTGTAACATAAAAAATGTGGAAAAAGTGAAGCTCTATGAATACTTTCTGGATGCACTGTATATAGAAAATCTGTAATTGTGCATTCAAAGAGACTGTTTAGGATTTTTGGGATTATAGAAATATGAGTGGCTGGATTGTACATCACAGGCTGGTTGTTTGTATTCACTGTTAAAACACCTCGTAAAAGTGAGCATTGCGTAACTGTGGGTGGAGGGACGACATCAGAGAGGTGTGCTACTTCCCTGAAGGAGTCATTAGATTGTGCTGAAAGCAGTATGGGATCACTCTCTCCATAGACCCCTCTAGACATCCATCATTTAAGAGCAGCCGTACTGTAACCTCCATCAGTCTGTCCCAGAGTGAGCTTCCTCCCCACTGTAGGCCCGATCAAGTTCAAGTGCTGGTTCACACTCACATCTATCTTTTATGGCCTTCAGTTCAGGGTCAACAAAATGATAGGTGTAGGAAAAGTCTTTGGTTGCTGTTTTGTGAATGTGTCAGAAAGGGAGCGCCGACTTAATACTGTGTAGACTGCAGCTGCTTATCTTTATAGAGCAGGAAATGATGGACAATTTGCAGTGATAAATGCTGGAAACTATAGGTACATGATGCGTGGTTTTGAAATGGTGGTTTTACAACTTTTATTCATAAAATATTTTTTATTTAATATTTAAATTTTATTTAATGTTATATTATATTATTTTATATTTTATTCGTTTATATTTTATTATTTTATTTTATATTATACATTTTTTATAAAACATTTTTTTACATTTTTAATAAAATTTTATATTATATAAATTTTTGTTATATTTAATTTAAATTTTTATTTATTTTATTTATTTATTTTATTTTTCATTTTTCATAGTCTAGATTAGAGATGCCCAAACTAGGGCCCGCTTGCCAAAGTTGGCTCAAGGTAACCTTTGATTTGGCCTGCCTTGCCATCTAAGAATGGTCTAGAGATTGTTATTTTAAATTTAATGTAACCTTATATTTGTTTGTTACAAGCTACAAAAAAGCTATCTGAAATGAATAGTTTCAATGAACAGTAAATGGTGTCAATTAATCAGATTTAGTTTAAAATGTACTGTGCATACGATAGAAAGTGGACAATGCAGAGACTTTGGTGAGTGTATCAAGGCAAAGGCAGATTCTGTTTGACTAGTGTATTCAGTGTTGAACTCCACTGTCTGATAGTATGTAACAGTTAATACAATTCAAAGTTATGTTTTCTATTTATTTTTTAATATCATGAAATGAATTAGGAAATTGTGCATGGCAGTTTTAATGTAAAATAGTTTGGTATTTTTATCTTTGGCCCATGGCTATCAATGATATTTGGTTTTTGGCTTTTCATATGAAAAAGTTTGGGCTCCCCTGGTTTAGATGTTATTCAAATACCACTCCAAATACTTCCAATATATGGCTCTTTTTTCCCCCAAAGCATCACCATTTTCACAAAACATCTCATTTGTATTGATCTTGTTTTATAGAGTTGTTCTCCACATTAGTCTTTGCTCCATTGTCATCAATTAAAAGCCCAAATTAGTCTATTCATGAACTCGGAGAAGTGATTAAAACAGGGCGAGATGTTCGTCTGGCCTTAATATAATTCAACATTAATACTCTTACTCGAAAGCTTAACTAAGACAAATCGCTGTATTTTGAGGTTCAGTGTTCCCGCCTCTAAGTGTCCTCTGACTTATTTGAGAAATCTGTGTGTGTGTGTGTGTGTGTGTGTGTGTGTGTGTGTGTGTGTGTGTGTGTGTGTGTGTGTGTGGCTGCCAGTCCTAATGTGTCACACCTAACTAGTGCTGCTGTAAATTCAGCCTGTCGATATGCGTCAGGCCTCGTTTATCAGCCACCTCTCCTCAGCAGCTCTTCTTCCTCTCTCACCTTCTTATATTCCTCTTTTTTTCCCTCTCACCTGTTCTCACTATTTTGCTTTTCAGCAGCAGAAGTTCTGACTTTGCCTGTGGTTTTGCTTTATCTTTGATCAGATTCCCTCTCACAGAGCCCCGTCAGGCAGATAATTCCAACTGCAGCCAAAGGACTTGAGAAATACACTGTATATTTTGTGTGTGTACTTAGGGGGGAGATTGTGCAGAGCATTCACTAAAGTGAGAAGAACATTTAGAAGAAAGAAATCAGATTTGTCATATCAATAAGGCCACCTCAACACCTTGAGACATTAAGAACAACACATACACTTAATACACAAATGTACTTCATTGAACATGTACACATTGACATCACCTATACTGTATTGACCTAATTCTTCTATTGACCTTATTCTTCAATGCGGAAGTGCGCGCGTTTTTGCGATTGTTTTAGAACTTCCGATTCAGCTGCCTATGGGAGAAATGACTAGGAATAATAAACGGAAAAAAACGGTCAAACTACTCGCTCTACAAACAAGTGTTTGCATGACAATACAGACCAAGTAAAATAATATAATAAGAAAATATCAGTTTGCAACACCAAGCAGCAAAACGAGCTGTTTTTAACATTTAAAAATGAATGGAAGTGAATGAGACCGGAAGTTTCGAGCCAAAATGATTCAAATGGCTGCGCCCACTCGTACGCAGAGAATAAGGTGAATACTATATAACTACAGGTTAACTTTGTTTATATATAATAACTTTAACTGTTAAAAGCTATTAGTTACTTGTTATTTAGTCAAAGTTAATAGTAACTAATGGAATTATGGTAAATAATAACTTAACATTTTCTGAATTTGATATTAATGCAATAATGTGCACCTTTTGTAAAGCTGCTTTGAAGCAATAATTATTGTAAAAAGCGCTATACCAAAAAACACGAAATAATGTTCTAATCTTCCCTGTATTTAAGGTTGTGATGATAAATTGATATATTACAAATTAATTCGATTCTGAGATTGTCTAAATGCATTTTGACTCTGAATTGCTTCTATAAGCTTAGTTTTTACCTTGAAATGACACTTTACAAACAGACATACTCTGGTCGCCTCTAATTCCTTACACAGACGCACCACTTTATAAGAATTATAAATAAACATAAAGATCTAATTGTTTTAATGTGTTATTGACATTCTTGTTTTGATTGTTTTGGCATAAAACGCTAGGCCTACCTTTATCCTTTTTTTTTTTTTTTAATGGTACAGAAGTAGCAAGTTTTAAGGACACTAGTTAGCGCAAATGCTAATTCAAACACACATTAATAGTGGTTTCTCGATGCATGAAAATTACATCCAACATAATTACCCAATTTGTGAGAGAATAAAATAGAATTGAAATAGGCTATATTTTTCCTCCCATTAAGATAGTCCGACGGGCAGGGAGGATTAATTTTTGGCAGCCCAATTAGAACGCAATAGCCTAGAGCATCGGGCTAACACTTTTCTGAGCCCTGCCATAGCATTCGTTTTACACACAAAATGCAGACATATGTACCCACGAGTACATATTTCTTGGTTCTCAAAAATGTGTCCCGGGCACATTTTCCGAATGAGCCTGAGTTGAAAAAAAAGGCTGATCAAAAACAACACTAGTGAAGACAGCACAAACAATAGCCATGCATGTCAACAAATGCTTTCCTAAACCAAGTTCAAAAATATTTGTGTCCTGATAACTTTTGGAGGAAAAAAGCACAGACATTTGGATAAGAATTAAACTTTTTAAGGAGATTTTATATAAGTGCATTTTGAGTTTGGAGTTTTTCTGTGGATGTACTAAAAAAACTTTAACCCCAGTGCTTCACCGACATACACTGCACGATTTTTACCTCCCTGCTGAATCCCTAACTTGGTCTGATACACCATCTGCTGACTGTAAAGATTTTCCTCCCTTAGTTGTCCTGTCAGGAAGCTGCGAGGAAGCAGACTTTGATTAAACTGGTTCCTGTTTCTTGTGTCTCCTCAGGGTTTGAAAGGAGATCCTGGACCTCAAGGCCTACCCGGTCTCAAAGGTGATAAAGTAAGTAACCCTGCAAGTTTAATAACATTTACAAACTATATTGCTTAGAGAGAGATGGAGGCTGTATGATCTTGGAGATGAATTTTTTCAGTCTGAATTTTTTATATACACAGAAAGCCACACAGTCTGTTTGTGAGTCATTCTTAGGAAACTGCCAGAAAAAAGCAAGATTTTTAATGTTTTTTCTTCTTCTTTTTTGGAAAATCATTATAGCATTTTTAAGTTAAAAAATGTCACCGCTTGGCAGCTGGTACATTTAGGTCAAAAATGAGGAAAAAATGCGAGTTCTGCAAAGACACCTCCAGTCAAACATTGGGATTATTGGTGAACGGATGCTGGTTTTCCTTGGCAGATGCTGCAACCCCCAACTCGGTAATGAATAAGTGGTGACAGCCTAGCAGAATATCAATAGGCACATGTATCAATATATCATTTATGACATTAGAAAATTCAAGCTGTTTCGTTTCAAGTCTGTGTAATAGGAATAAACAGGAAATGAACAAAAAAAGTGTTTAAGAAACACCCTAAATTCAATTTCAAACGTGTATATAGTTATATTCTCATTATCATTCATTCATTTATTCATTCATTCATTCATTCTTTCATTCATTTTCCTTTGACTTAGTCCCTTATTTATTAGAGGTCACCACAGCGGAATGAACCGCCAACCATTTCAGCATATGTTTTATGCAGCAGATGTTTAACCTAGTGCTGGGAAACACTCATACACTCTCACATTCACACACTATGGCCAATTTTGTTTAGCCAATTCACTTATACCGCATGGTTTTGGACTGTGGGGGAAACCGGAGCACCCAGAGAAAACCCACACAAACACTGGAAGAACATGCAAACTCCACACAGAAATGCCATCTGGCCCAGTCAGGACTCAAACCAGTCTTGCTGTGAGGGGACAGTGCTAACCACTGATCCACCGCGCCACCATATTGTGATTATTAATACTATATTACACAGCTTCTTTTGTTATTTAAGTTCAAATTAAATTTCTTCAACAGGGATGCTTAAACTAATCAAAAGTAATAGGAAAGACTATTTCTTACTGAAAATGCTGCTCAGTTTCTAAATGTGTTCATGAAAAAAACAAAAAACAAATGGAACAATGTTTAAGTTTCTCAACTTCATTTCAACATTAGTAATAATAATAATAAGAAGAAGAAAAATAGGAATAAGAAGACATGTTTTTTCAGCCAGCATATTAGAATGATTTTGGCACTAAAGACTGAAGTAGTGACTGCTGTAAATGTAACTTTTCCTTCACATGAATACATTACATTTATATTGAAATATATGTCTTTTTTAGTTTAGTTACTTTTGTTCATATTATGGTTTAAACTGTATTTTCAAAAACAAACTAACAAACAAAATACCACAATCTTTTTTAGTTTACATTTGCAGAAAAAAATGTAAATATGAAACACGTCTAATAATAATATCATATAATTCACGAAGACAAAAACGGCAAAAATCAATTATTAACAGTGATGGAAAGAGTACTGAAAAATCCTACTCAAGTAAAAGTACCATCACAAAAAATGCAGTGCAAGTAGAGTGAAAATATCTGTTGTAAATATTAACAAAAGTATGAGTAAAAAAGTACTCTAGTGATTGAGTATTACACTAAGAAAGGTGGATGCAGTTACATGCAATTTGAGCATGTGTGTGAAAACGTAACATTCTGTACTGCATTTAGTTATTGTTTAAGGCTATTTGTCAATTTTAGTCATCGTACACCAAACGCCTTCTCATCAGTAACATGCAGTCTAAAAAAATCTCTGGGTCATTGCATTTAACATCTTTGGACCTCTTCTTGGACACTTTCAATGCTCCCAAACGGTATGCTGCATTGATAAAGCAGCTTATTCTGTATAATGTGATTTAGTTTCTATGTGCAATTTCATTGGACAGGAATCACAGGACTTCTTCACCAATCCCCATAGACTAGAAAAAATAAAGTCGTGATTGCAGGTTGAAGGAAAGTAGTAGTAAAAGCACTAAAATTGTACTTGAAGTAAGTGTGAATTTTGAAAACTACTTAGTAAAGTACAACTCCTGAGAAAAACTACTCAATTACAGTAATTTGAGTATTTGTAATTTGTTATTTTACACCACTGATTATTAATTGACCATTTTATACAATGCCCTTAATACAGCAAAACCCTATAAAGAAAGCACCATGAACACTGGTTACATGGAAACATGTCTAGAACCAATCATTGATTGTGTAGCTT
The DNA here is from genome assembly GCF_903798145.1 of Danio aesculapii. Classification (NCBI taxonomy): domain Eukaryota; kingdom Metazoa; phylum Chordata; class Actinopteri; order Cypriniformes; family Danionidae; genus Danio; species Danio aesculapii. Next base: position 14,394,314 of record NC_079447.1, on the reverse strand, counting down.
TTATTGCTAGTGCTGAGTGTAGCACGTATGAACACTTCTGTAAATCAGGCAAATGAAAGGCAGCACAGTTTTGTGGGATGGAATCAATTTTAATGCCGACAAGTCAGATACTATATGGAAATGGAAAACCTTAATGAATGCAAAACTGCCGTGCAACTCAAATTGTATGTATATATTAAAGGAGTATTTCAGATTATGAGCAGGTTAAGCTCTGCTTGCAGCATTTATTACATTTTGTCGATTAACAGACCATGATATAAACTCATGTGTTTGATTTAAAGCCGTCTCGAAAGAAGTCTTATTGAGGAAGAGGAAGACGTTATTGTGAGTTTCAAAGCAGAAATAGGAAGACAAACAGGGTTTATATTCAGTCAGGATAAAAATAATGTAGGATATTTAAGCCTTTATAAAATTAAATAAAAATAAAATGCCTTTTATACCTTTTTTTATAGCGCATCGTGTTCTGCATCCTGATTGGCTGTAGACCATTGTCAATCAATCTCCTGCATGTCTCCTGTACAGTACAGAATGCGTTCAGCTTGCCAAATTAACATAAATCTTATCGCTAGCAGTGTAAGTTTCAACAAGGATGAAAAAAGGGTTGTAACTGTCCGCAGCAAGACCATCATAAATGGAGGCGCACACTGTATGTGACGTACCACGCTGTGCCATGCAAACAGGTTTCTATCAGGGTACGCACACTGGCACCTCAAGTCAGTGGCTGTCTGCGGTGCCCATCTATGACTCAGGACACTGTTCATATTTCTGCCGTGCCACAGAGAGCCATCTGGATAATTTAATTTCAAGTAACATGTGAATGTGCACATCCGGTGTGTGTTACTGTACTTCCAACTGTCAGGTGCGCGGCGCATACGGTGTACCACCCCCTTAATGATGGAGTCTGCTTTCGCTTCGTGGATCAGTGTCTGGAAGAAGAACATTACGCTGGATACCAACATTATCCGCACAAAAGCTAAAAAGCTTTATGAACCTTTTGCTGACAGCATTGAATGTTTGCACCTGATAACAGGTTTTGATTTTTGGTTTCATTCTATGATACTGGACTTATTTTTCTACGAAAGTTTGAACTTTGAGTGTGTTTAAGCAAGAGAGAAAAGTGTAAAAATATTATTGCCTGTTTGAGTAAAGTGTGTAGTGAGGGGTTTTACAGGTCTTAAAGCATCTATAATAATAACTACTTTGCTGATTTCGCCTATCGTGGGTTTTTTTAGAACTTAACTCCCGTGATAAACGAGGGACCACTGTACACCATAAATCAAAATTAACATAACTAAATATAATTGTGTACTGTTTCTTTGTTGTGATTTAAAATTATTTATTTTTTGTTTTTTTAATACTTGGTCCTCTACACTGTAAATCACAAAAAACACCAAATATTTTTAAAAATTAATAAAATATTTTTCAAAGGTGTAAATCAAACATATTTAATTTCATTTAAATTAATAATTTATTGATAAAATTTAATTAAATTAAACATTTTTATTATTTAATTATTTATTAATTTGTTTTTAATTTAATTGTATTTATTTTATATTATTATGTAATTATTTATTTATTAATTTTATTTTATTTAACTATTTATTGATACATTTTTTATTTATTTATACAATTTAATTATTTATTGTATTTTTATTTTTTATTTGTTTATTTTATTTATTTATTTATTCACTTCATTGCTTATTTATATATTTTATTTTATTTATTTTTTATTATTATTTAAATATTTATCTAATTTTATATTGTTAATTATTTAATTATTTATTTATTAGTTTTATTTAATTGTATTGCATTTTATTTTATTTATTTAATTATTTATTAATTTAGTTTAATTGTATTTCTTGTATTTTTTTTTGTTTGTTTAATTAATTAATAAATGAATAAATTAATTAACTAATTTATTTATTTATTCATTTAATTGCTTATTTATTTTATTTTATTTACATTTTTGTTAGCACGTCTTATTTTGTTGAGTTTACTTCTCAGGTGAAAAATAGCAACAGTTTAATTAATTTACTTGCTAAATGTAACAGTTATTTTTACTTTAAACTTTTCTTTCATGTCATTTATTTGTACGTTTCTGGCCCACAATTATTTAACGGCACTTCTTGTTCAGTGCATAACAACAGCATGCCTGTCCACACAATTTCTGTTTGTTCTTCTCACACGCATACAGTATTCTTATTCCCTGTGGTAATGTCCGCATGTCACACACACTGTTGACAGAAGATAAGTCTCCTTTAATCCGTAACTTTCCTTTAAAAAATGCCTCCCAGAATTCCCAGACAGGCCTTCACAGCAGGGAAGGTGATGTGACATGTGTGAAACAGAATGGAGAATATCTTCCTTCTCTGATATCTGATTGCCCAACACTCCGTATACACACACACACACACACATGCGCGCACACACACAGTCCGCAGTGGGATTACTTTCCAAACAATAGATCAAATGCTAGTCTCTAATTAGCTGGCATATTAGCCGTTGTCTTTTACAGTATTGGCTTTCTTTGTTTGCCTGCTTTGCGCACGTAATTGTCAATGCCGCGTTTTCAGGCCTTGAAGTTCTAATGAGCTCCTCTGAGTAGCGGCAGAGAATAAAACCGGCGTCTTTTTCATCTCATCTCGCAGTCAGACAGAAGGAGGGGAGGAAGACCGTTAGCTGGGATTGAAACTGACAGTCAGAAAGACACGTCACACTCTTCAAACATAGAATGACTCAGAATATCTTCAAACGGGCCAGCTTTAGGTGTTCACAACTTTATACGCCTGCGAACTTTGATGTGGAGTTTCTCTGGATTTAAATTGAATCTGTGGAAGGCTCTGCCTGTTTTTGTCGAGGGGTTTCGACTTGAACTGACGTCTCTGCTTGTATTTCGTATAACCTTGAATATATGAAAGTCCTTCATTTAAGAGCAGATTTGAGAGCATGCGGGTGTTTTATTCTTCCACATATGATTCATAAAGAGATTCTTAGTGGAACAGGTTTTTAATATGATTTCTTGGTCCTCCTGTACTCACTCTCATGTCGTTTCAAAGATGTATGATTTAATTTCTTACAAGGGAACCCATTGAATAAGGGAATAGGATTGTTAATCCTTGGAGGAATTTTCAATGAATAATTGCTTAAACTGTGGAAGAAAAAAAAATATTATTTAGATTAGATTACTCCAAATAATTATCTGAAAAAAAAGTGAACCCAACTATATGATGCACTGCAGCAAAAATATGTTACATTTATGTATCAAGTAACACTTTACAATGCAATGGATGTTTAAGTAAATAAATAAATAAAATGTCCAATATCTATAATATACTGTACATGCAATTTGGTTTTTTCCCCTCCTTCAAATCTACAAATTGGTATTTAAAACAAAAAAGGGCTTGAAGTATATATACAGTTATGTCCATAAATATTTGGACATCGACACAATTCTAACATTTTTGGCACTATACACCAACACAATGAATTTGAAATGAAACAAAGTGTTTTAACTGCAGACTGTCAGCTATAATTTGAGGGCATTTACAACCAAATTAGGTGAACGATTTTGGAATTACAACAGTTTGCATATGCCTCCCACTTGTTAAGGGTCCAAAAGTAATTTGGACAGAATAATAATCATAAATCAAACTTTTTAATACTTGGTTGCAAATCCTTTGCAGTCAATTACAGCCTGAAGTCTGGAACGCATAGACATCACCAGACGCTGGGTTTCATTCCTGGGGGTGCTCTGCCAGGCTTCTACAGCAACTGTTTTCAGTTCCTGCTTGTTCTTGTTCTTCAGTGTTGTTTTTAGCAAGTGAAATGCAAGCTCAATCGGATTCAGGTCATGTGATTGACTTGGCCATTGCATAACGTTCCACTTCTTTCCCTTCAAACACTCTTTGGTTGCTTTTGCATTATGCTTTGGGTCCTTCCCCATCTGCACTGTGAAGCACCGTCCAATAAGTTCTGAAGCGTTTGGCTGAATATGAGCAGAAAATATTGCCTGAAGCGCTTCAGAATTCATCTTGCTGCTTTTTTCAGCAGTCACATCATCAAATAATACAAGAGAACCAGTTCCATTGACAGCCAGACATGCCCACACCATATCACTACAATCATAATGCTTCACTGCTTAGGATCATGAGCAGTTCTTTTCTTCTCCATACTCTTCCTTTTCCAACACTCTGGTACAAGTTGATCTTGGTCTCATCTGTCCATAGGATGTTGTTTTTTTAGAACTCTAATCTGGCCTTCTTGTTTTTGAGGCTCACCAATGGTTTACATCTTGTGGTGAACCCTCTGTATTGTTGATTGTTGACTCTGACACATACACCTACCTCCTAGAGAGGGTTCTTGATCTGACCAACTGTTGTTCGTCACCAGGGAAAGAATTCTTAGGTCCTCCACCACAGTTGTTTTCTGTAGTCTCCTGGGTCTCTTGGTGTTGCTGAGCTCACTGGTGCAGTCTTTCTTTTTAAGAATGTTCCAGACAGTAGATTTGGCCACACCTAATGTTTTTGCTCTCTCTCTGATGGGTTTTTGTTTTTTTTCAGCCTAATAATGGCTTGCTTGACTGATCGTGACCGCTCTTGGGATCTCATCTTGAGAACTGACATATTCCAAATGCATATAGCACACTTGAGATGAACTTTGAACCTTTTATCTGCTCGCTGTAATTGGGATAATGAGGGAATAACACACACCTAAGCTGGTCATGGAACAGCTTAGACGCCAATTGTCCAATTACTTTTGGACCCTTAACAAGTGGGAGGCACAGATGCAAACTTTTGTAATTCCTACACTGTTCACCTGATTTGGATGTAAATACCCTCAAATAAAATCTGACAGTCTGTAGCTAAATTACATCTTATTTGTTTCATTTCAAATCCATTGTGTTGGTGTATAGAGCCAAGGATGTTAGAATTGTGTCGATGTCCAAATATATATGGACCTAACTGTATGTTTAACACAAACAGACATTACAGTTGCATTCATATTTATTAAACATCAACACTGACTTAATTTAAAGCATATCTGCAAGTAGTGGTGTATGGTAAATATGCTATAATTATAATTGCATGTCACTCTACTTTGACACAAAGCTAAATATGTGCTTGCTTGACAAATGTTGTAATCAAAATTAAGTGAAAATACCATATGTAAAAATAAGAATAAAAAGGGTAGCGGTCCTATCAAAATGGGTCTTTTTGTGTGTGCTAATGTCTTTTTAAATGATGAAAAATATGTATCAATGAAATATATACTATAAAATGTCATATTATTATAAATAGATAATATTCTATAAATTTTCTGTTATATACAGTTGAAGTCAGAATTATTAGCCCCCCTTGTTTATTTTTTCCCCAATTTCTGTCTGACGGAGAGAAGATTTTTTTCAACACATTTCTAAACATAATAGTTTTAATAACTCATTTCTAATAACTGATTTATTTTATCTTTGCCATGATGACAGTAAATAATATTTGACTAGATATTTTTCAAGACACTTCTATACAGCTTAAAGTGACATTTAAAGGCTTAACTAGGTTAATTAGGTTAACTGGGCAGGTTAAGGTAATTAGGCAAGTTATTGTATAACGATGGTTTGTTCTGTAGACTATCGGGAAAATCTATACAGTAGCTTAAAGGGGCTAATAATTTTGACATTAAAATGTTTTTTTTTTAATTTAAAAACTGCTTTTATTCTAGCCGAAATAAAACAAATAAAACTTTCTTCAAAAGAAAAAATATTATCAGACATACTGTGAAAATGTCCTTGCTCTTTTAAACATCATTTGGGAAATATTTTAAAAAGAAAAGAAAATTCAAAGGGGGGCTAATGATTCTGACTTCAACTGTATACTATAAAATGTCATACTTTATATATAGATAATTAAAATTCATTTGATCAAATATAATATAATTATTAATATGCAGATGTTTTTGCATTATTGTCAGTAAGCTGTAACAAGTGCAATAATATACAGTCATTATTGCTAACTGATTCCCTTTACACTAGGATCTTGATAATCACCAGCTAACTGTACGTTATTTATTATTATTTTTTGTGGCAAAGTAGAGCTATTTTGACAATCTGTTTTAACCCTTTGGTGGGACTGGAGAAGTTCTGATGTGCCCTGACATTTGTCCTTTTTTTCAGATGCTTATAAACAGTATACAGTAAGTGACTAAATAAATACCACTGTAAAAAGCACAAACTGGGCTACAATAATTTGTTAGCAACATTTATGTACAAGATTGGTCTATCTCTAGGTTTTTTCCTTCACTTTCGTCAATTGGTGAAGTTTTGTTCCCCACCACTGTCACCACTGGCTTGCTTGGTTTGGGACTTGTGGAGCTGCGCATTGATGGATTTGCTCTTCAGTGTTTGGACTTTCAGCAAGAAAATTAAACCACACTGAACTGAACTAAACTGAACTTAAACACTGAAAACTAACACAGTTTTAATATCAGTTTACTAGAACTTCTATGTCAAGCTACTTTGACACAATCTACATTGTAAAAGCTCTATAGAAATAATGATGAAGTGAAGATAGTGTTTTTAAGAAAGAAATGTTTATGCGTCGTTAGTGAAAAACTACAATTTTGTAGTCACTGAAGTCTCAATGAAAAACACACTGAATATTTGTTCACAAGACTTTTGAGAACTGGATCCTGTAGCCTAGAGTTTCTGCTTCAAAATGACGTGTATGATTTGTAAAATATCATCATTTTTATTTGCTTGCTTGCTCGCATAAATAAAACATAAAACTGTAATCATCCCTCTTAATTTGACCGTGTCTCTGTTGCAGGGAGATCCAGGTCCAACGGGTTCAGGAACACTGTCTGTAAGTACAGTATATGCATTCACCCTACAACTACTGTACACTGCATTTTTCACAGCTCAGCATGAAACCGACTCTCTTTAAACAATTCCTACAAAACATGATCTGCATTTAACTCAACATTTGACATTTATGGAGAGACTTTGCTGAGGTTTCAGTGGATGATTAACATTTCTGTTTGAGTTACTGGGTGTTATATTACATGAATCTTTATATAAAAGGAAAGACAACTGTACTTTTTTTATTAACTGCACATTCAGCTCAATTCAAATGTGTCCAGTCACCTTTATTTATGAAGGACTTTTGTTTCAAAGTTAAAATATGTTGTTTCACAGTAAGAGACTTCAAAATATCTTATGAATTAATGATTTAAACTTCATCAAATTCAATAATAATTTATACAAATTGACATTCTGCTGTCATTTATTCAGTTCTATTCATTTCAGTGTTGAATAGCCATGTTGTAAATGTGAAACAAATTAGATTTTGGCATTAACCAGCACTAAATAATAAATTAATAAATAAATTAATAATGATTTGTTAATAAAGTATTGATTTGTGTCAAAATATTCATACAAATATATATTTGTAGTATTATGGAACAATTATACCACTTATTACATGCCTTTTTACCATATAAATACTTATGGGAAGGATTTAAATAGTTTTAAAGTCTTGTTAGTTTACCTTATTACAGTGTAAAAATCATCTTAGCAAGAAAATGAACACTGCAACAACAATATTAGAGTGGTATTAATACTGAAGCCTTTCAATTTCATTTTCAGAAGAATCAATAATTTTAATAGACCTGCAGATGTATGAAACGAGAGCAGAATCTGCAATACCAGGCTGACAAAATTAAAAACTTGAACACAGTATATTGATTTGAGTTTTAATAATTTATTAGTGCATCAAACGCAAAGCTTCAGCAAAGAAAGGTGTGTGATAATACTGAGTGTTTAAAATGTGCATTACGTGTCTTTTAAACCAAACCAAGCAAGGCAAATTATTAAAGTAAAATTGCTACCTTGATGTTGTTTTTTTATGCTGTTTTAATCCCAAATTAAATCTAAATGTATATTTAGTCCTAAAATTACGCATTTATTTTTTCCTATATGTTTTCCCCAATCAAAGTTAGCACAGATGTTCACTTTTCTGAAATATGTCTTTTGCAAATACTGTTCTTAGAAACATGCCATCCATTAAGTAATCCTGAAATAAAAAAGCTTATCACTGTTCCCACAAAAATATTAAGCAGCTGTTTTCAGTATTAGTAATAAGTCTTTTTTTAAAGATTAACATTAACATTTTGAGTAACTGGGAATGAATTCACATATGTTTAAATTCAGTGCAGTTTTTTTTTATATTTTTGCCTTCTGTTATTCAGAGACTAGTTATAATGATCAGAGTGACAGTGGTAACACTTTATAATAACGGCACACTATGAATCATTTATAAAGCATTAGCAAATCATCTTTAATTTAATTTATTCTGTTTATTTGAGCCTTTTTATTTGTCATTTATATAGATTCATCACTTTAGATTAGGTCACAAAACTGCATGAAAATGTGTTAATAATGCATTTATCAACATACAAAGTAACTATTATTATATTTCTGACTAATAAGATGTATAAATATTCATCTGAATAGTTTATTAATCATTTACTTACTGGTTTTGAATGTCATTAAAAAAACCTTCAACTACTCTTAAATAACTAGTTTCTAATTTGTGCAATACTTAATTTAGTAATAGAAAAATTAATCATTAAAGTTTAAATACACAATCATTAAGCACAATATACATGGGCTTAGGTCAAGAATACAGCATTTGTAGCTGTAGTTGTGAACTGCTTACTAATGTCTTTAGAGTTAATGCATAATATGAAGAATTAACTGTTTGCTTAATTTAGTGTGCCGTTTTTATAAAGTGATATCAAATAAACCTGAGATAGAAGGCATTATGTTTTCCACAAATGTAGGATTATAATGCTGTAAAGATACAGAACATTTTGCCTTAACATCATAAGAATAAATTACATTTAAATATATTTCCATATGTATGACAGTTTGGAAAACGCAAATAAATTTCTTCCAAAAAAACCTGAAATACTGATTCATCTGACCACAGTACACGTTTCCACTGTGTGATGGTCCATCCCACATGCCTCCAAGCCCAGAGAAGTCAACGGCACTTGTGGACTCTGTTAACATAGGGCTTCCTTTTGGCACAATACAGTTTTAACTGGCATTTGTGGATGTAGTAATGTATTGTGGTACTTGACAAAGGTTTGGTAAAGTAGTCCTGAGCCCATGTGTTCATATTGCTTATAGATCAATGAGGATTCTTGATGCAGTGAGGGATCGCCTTGTCCTTTACGCACTGAAATTCCTCCAGATTCCTTGAATCTTTTAATTATGTAATGCACTGCTGAAGGTGAAATATCCAAATGTCTTCCTATCTTTCTTTGAGGAACATTCGTTTTTTAACATTTCAATAATTTTCTCATGTATTTGTTGGCAAACTGGCGATCCTCTGCCCATCTTTGTTCCTAAAGTACTAGACCTTTCTTGGATGGTGCTTTTGTACCAAATCATAATTACGATCACCTGAACAAATCACATCATTATTTAACCAATTTACCTGTTACTAGCCTTAGACTGCTCATGTTCCAACTCTATTTAAATGTATTTAAAGAACCAAAATTGGAGTATGTGTTTATGGAAAAAAAACAAAACAAACAACAAAAAACATTAAAAATCATAATTAAATAATGTTAAATGTTGTATATAAATAAAATAATTGTTGTATTGTCTGCGATGACATACAAAGTAAAGTAAAAGTAAAGTTCGAAATCACTACTTTTTTTATTTGTGTTTTACATTGTAGCTTAGGGACACTGACAATGGGGTTGAGGATCCATGTGCAGTTTATTTCTAAGATTAGTTAGGCAGACAACGATCAAAACGGGTGAACAGATACATACAGATAATCCAGAATCATGGTCAATAAACAGGCGAGCTGTCGGTACAGGCAGCAGGCAGGATAAACAATAAAACAAAGCAAGGGTCAAAACACAGCTAGACAAGGGAAAATGCGTCGTAATGTCACAGTTTTAACAGATAACAAGACTCAGCCAAGTCTGTGTGTCTGTGTGCTGTATATATGGTCCATGAAATCAGTCTTTGAGCAGCTCCCAGCGGTGTGTGTGTGTGTAATCAAAGAAGAACTGGAACAGGTGTGAGTGTGGGGTGCATGACAGAATTTGTAGTTCCTTTGGTGGCAGATTTGTAGTTCTCCAGCAATCTGTATGGACTAGATCATTGGTGATTGTGACATTCATACTGTCCCAACTTTTTTCTGATTTGTTTTCAGTTATTATATTATATTATATTATATTATATTATATTATATTATATTATATTATATTATATTATATTATATTATATTATATTATATTATATTATATTATATTATATTATATTATATTATATTATATTATATTATATTATATTATAAAACGTGTGGATAGTTCAAACTGCATTCGCTTTCTTTACCTTTACAACTCAACGAAATGTAAAGTCTAGTCAACACATGCTCAGTCAGGGGGCGATCAACACCATTGTAGGCAGACTGTGGTGGCTAAACGTGTCCAGCAAACAAGGATCTATATAATAAATCCACACATCATATGAAGGATGTTTAGGCAAACAAAAAATTAGAATGCATGTTCTTTGTGTATGAGGATAAACTGTAACAGTCTTGTCCCTTTATGTAACCTAAACAGCACACTGTAACCCAACAGCACTATATCAGGACATAACAGTTATTTACTGAGGCTAATTTTACATTTTATGAGGACAAGCAGAAATACCAGGGATTGAAGCGTGAGAGCCGACAACACGTTCACCGTACCGTCACTCCCGCCTGTAGTCAAGTTGTAAATCGTGCGGGACCAACACATTTTAACAGGCTTTAGTGGAGGATGTTCTTTGTATAGACGAATAGCGTATAGCTTTTTGTCCATGTTGAGGAGTTGATTTTATGCATGTTTAATGGTTGATTTGTTTGTTGGTTTTTTTAATTGTTGATGTTGGCATTTTTGCATCTAACGCTCTGTCAAGTTGTAAATTGTGAAGAAAAAAAAAAACATTTTAACAAGGTTAAGTGGCTGAAATTTTTGTACAGACATACTGTATAATAGATAGTGTTGGGATATCTAGCCAGTTCCTTGCAAGTCCAATAAAAGGTCAGGAGAGTTTTTTCTTTCAATGCAAAAAATATAAGTTATTTATTAGATAAAAATGAATAATTCGATAAACAGAGCAGTGGGTCACGTTACACAAATGCAATACAAGAATTACATTCAAGGAGTTCGCAATAACTCTGCATTTCCCTGACTCCAGAGTTTTGGTGGAATTTGTCACTTCTCAATCATTCAGTTCCAGTTTCCTTTATTTGTGTCATTCAAAACATCACAATAAATTGTAATGCAAAATGAAATTACGTTGCATCAGACCCAACAAGAATATAAAAACATCAAACACTAATTAACCTAACTAAATAAATAAGCATTCATAATTTCAGAAATATAAAAAAATGTAGTTATATAAAAATATAACCCAATTTAAAAAAAAATCACAGAAGGAAATAAATTAATACTCCAATAACTATTGCACAGTTTGTTATAATAGTAATAATAATAGCATTTTGTGCTAATTGAACTATTTATTGATTTCAAGAGTTCACACTTAGCTGATGATTTTTAATATAAGCTTGTTTGGCATGCTGTCTTGGGAGAGAGCCCTGACTTCAAGGGATCCTCGAGCCCAGGGCTCTCTCCCATTCGTAGAGCGAGAGGGGAGCTTGAGCTTAGGTAGATCTCAAACTCCTTAGCTGCGGTAGCTAAGGAAACACTTGAGGAGGAAGGGAGTTAGACGAGTGCCTGAATTGCTTAATCTGTTATGAATTATGTATATCTTTGCATGGTGGGAGGAAACCGGAGGACCCAGGGAACCAGAGGACCCGCCAGCCTGGCGAGGACCAGGGCTGGCAGTGTTCTTGCTGTGGGGCAACAGTGCTAACAACTGGGCCGCTGTGCCACCCGATCTATGAAAAGGAGAAGGGGGAGGAAAAGGGGGCGTTTCTTCCATAGGAAAATAAATGTGGACTAAAAACTGATTATTTATAGTAAATGGGGAATCATATGATTGGGGGATCATGATTAGTTAATGCGAGACTGGCTGTGGTAAATCATAAGCACGTGATCCTCTCAAAATTATGAATAAACTTCATTATTATTAAATACTAGCTATTCAATAGTATTTAAGATGTGGTATTTACATTCTGCAGTCCTCTGGTGCCAACACCTAGGCATACTTCCTCTTTCTGAAAACTTAAGAATTGGCAAATAAGACTTCTCAACTGCAAATATTCTTTGTTCAGCTTTAGCACATCTTTGCTTAAACAAGAAAGCTAAATGAAAAGTTATTTTAGATATTGATGTGCCTTTCCAGTAAGCTGTAACTACTTCTGCAAAAATGCTTCTTTTATATTAGCTTAGGCGTATTATATTATATTATATATATTATATTATATTATATTATATTATATTATATTATATTATATTATATTATATTATATTATATTATATTATATTATAGTACATTATATTATATTATATTATAGTACATTATATTATATTATATTATATTATATTATATTATATTATATTATATTATATTATATTATATTATATTATATTATATTATATTATATTATAATACATATTTGCCATAGTAATTGCAGCATTGTAATGACTCGGAAAGGCAAAACGTGTGGATTGTAGTTCAAACTGCATTCGCTTTCTTTACCTTTACAACTAAATGAAATGTAAAGGCTAGTAAACACATGCTCAGTAAGGGGCGACCAACGCCATTGTGGACAGACTGTAGTGGCTAAACGTGTCCAACAAAGCATATCACACTCAGAAACGAAGTTTGGTTAATATATCACTAGGCAAAACGTATATGAACAAAACAATAGTGAAGAAATGCATTCCTTTTTTCTTAACAAAAATTGAACTTCAACTCTAAAAAACTGGACTGACATAGTTTCAATTTACTAGAACTTCTATGTTAAGCTGCTTTGGCACAATCTACAGTACATTGTAAAAGCACTATAGAAATAAAGATGAATTGAATTGAATTGAATCTCTCATGCCGTGTCTACATGTACACAATCACTTCATTCACATAAAAACAAAAAAAAGTCCTATGAAGCATCAAGAGCACGCCAACCAAGCGGGCGCCTCGATGTCAAAATAACATCAAAAAACACTGCACAAAATATGTTGAGAAACTACCTGGATGTCAAAATGACATCAAACATTGGTGTCAAATACACTTTCAAAATTGATTACAGGACTGTCCTGTAATCAGTTTTTGATGCCAATTTTAGATGTCAATTTCATTCATTCATTTTCCTTTGGCTTAGTCCCTTTATTCATCAGCGGTCGCCACAGCAGAATGAACTGCCAAATTATCTAGCATATGTTTTACACAGCAGATGCCCTTACAGCTGCAACCCATTACTGGGAAACATCCATACACACTCATTCACCCACGCTCATACATTACGGCCAATTTAGTTTATTCAATTCACCTGTACCACATGTCTTTGGACTGTGGCGGAAACCAGAACACCTGGAGGAAACCTATGCAAGCACTGAGAGAACATACAAACTCCACACAGAAATGCCAACTGACCCAGCCGGGACTCAAACCAGGAACCTCCTTGCTGTGAGGCGACAGTTTTAACCACTGAGCCACCGTGTCGCATGATGTCAATTTGATGTCATTTTAACATCAATGACATTGTACTGCAATTTACCTGCATGATAGGACTGCAAAATTCAATGTAAATTTGGAATTGAAGCTTTAAGATAAATACATTTTGCTTCGTTATTTTGGTGCTCAAAAGGCATCAATGTGTGGATGTCAAATGGACGTCAAGTTTTTGACATCAAATCGATTTGCATCTTTCATTTTGATTTTGAAAGTGCCTGCTGGGATTTTTTAAGAAGCCTCAACAAGGGTTATTATCGGTTTTGTTTGGCTGTCAACATGGCACATCAAGAAGAAGTATACAGTATATGTTATCATCGGCACACCCAGTATTTTACAAACCCTATTAGCACAGTTATGAGCATTTTGGTTACGTCAGCCATTGCGCAGACATGCATCTTGTAAGCAACGAAGATCGCTGCGCACAATCTAACGTCACATAAAAGGAATGACAAGCCAAAAACATGGCTACACATACCTGGGAGTTTTTGAAAATCTTCACCCTGACAGGAGTTTTAACATTTTTGGTTTCAGTGACTCCTGATTAAAAAACAAAACAAACAAACAACGGATATGAAAATACTCTTATTAATGTGGACAGGGCCTCAGATTAAAGGGACAGTTCACCCAAAAGTATTATGTACTCACCATTTATTGACTCTCAAGTGGTACTGAAAACCAGAAACCTGACAGAATAGTAGGAAAAAAGTACTCTGGAAGTCAATTGCTACTGGTGTCCAACATTTTTCTAATTATCTTCTTTTCAAAGAAACCAAACAGATTTGGAACAATAAAAAAAAGTAATGACAGAATTTTCATTTTTTGAGGGAACTGTCCCTTCAAGCTCTTCATAGACACATGATGTATCGCATAGCTGATATTGAATGTTTGATTTGATCCATTTTTTGTTTAGATTTTTTTGTGGATCTTGGCATTTTCAATATTTGTCGCTTTTATTTACAGCCTATCACAGGTTGCTTCTCCACTGTTACATTGTGACAGCTTTAGGAGCTTTTCGAGCTTTTGTTCTCTGACTTTCACCACACACTCGGAATGAATGGCTATTTTTGCAGCTGTTTCTGAGACGTGTCAGTGTTTCGAGGATGGCAGGTGAAAGATGAAACCCATGCTGTTTTACTCTGCATCTGAAAGCCTGTCGGTGTGTGTGTGTCTTGTAAATGGTCATGTGGTTTGTCCTTTCAGTAGGTCATGTACTGTAAAGATATCAGTGTTCCTGACCTTTGTTAACAGCTGAAGTTAATTGCCGTCTTTGTTCGATGACATGCGTGATGATTTCTCTTCTGCTTTCTCCTGTAGGTTGAAAATCAAGCTCAAAAAGGAGATCAGGTATAAACATGCATTTTTTTATTTGTTCTGAAAGAGATGTAGTTAGAATGTAGCGCTGTACATTTAGATTTTTTTTCATGATTATGAATAGATAATTTTCTAAAGGAAATAATATAACCACCAATAATGTATGAAATTGATTAACACACACACACACACGCACACACGCACACACACACACACACACACACACACACACACGCACGCACGCACGCACGCACGCACACACACACACACACACAATAGAATAGAAAGTTGTTTTTTTCCAAAAGTAATTTTTAGTAGATGGTATAGTTGTTATACGCAACAAAATACAAAAAGCACATAAACACAAAACGCCTAAAAATGCAAAACATGTGTAAACATTAATAAAACAAACAAAAAAGGATGCATTGTTTGATGATGCAAAATAAAAATAAGTTTGTGAGATGTGGGAATGTGAACTATTGGTGACATTTTTTTTTCTAAGTTATGTAATGGTATTTTACTGTAAAATAACATTAAAATAGTTTTACCCCTTTACTTTGAAATTTGCCATTAATCATGTTGTAGTTTTTTTTTTTTATTGTTAATCGAGATTTTATTTTATGTTACGTTATGTTACGTTACGTTATGTTATGTTATGTTATGTTATGTTCTTTTATTTTATTTTATTTATTTGATTTTATTTTATTTTATTTTATTTATTTTATTTTATTTTATTTTATTTTATTTTATTTTATTTTATTTTATTTTATTTTATTTTATGATGTCTGCATTGTTAATAATTTTTTATGTTAATCAGTATTTTATTTTTTATTTTATTTTATTTTATTTTATTATTTTTCTTTATTAACCATTCAGATGTTTTAATATGTACAATCTTGTTTTTTATTATTAATCTGTATTTTATTTTATACATATTAAGATGTTTGCATGGTTAATAATCTTTTGTTATTGTTAGTCAGTGTTTTATTTATTTTATTAGCAATGCAGACGTCTTTATGTACAATATTGCTTTTTTATTATTAATCTGTATTTTATTTTATTTTATTTTATGATGTTGTCTGCATGGTTAATAATTTTTTTTTCATTGTTAATCAGTATTTTATTTTATTTTATTTTATTACCCATGCAGACATCTTAATATGTACAATCTTGTTTTATTGTTAATTGTTAATTAGTTTTTTATTTTATTTTATTTTTTTATACATATTAAGATGTCTGCACGGTTAATAGTCTTGTTTTTATGTTGTTAATTAGTAACTTTATTTATTTTATTAACCATTCAGACGTCTTAATATGTACAATTTATTTATTTTTTATTATTAATCTGTATTTTATTTTATTTAATTTTAATTTATTTTATTGTTTTATACATATTAAGATGTCTGCATGGTTAATACTTCTTATTGTTAATCAGTCTTTTATTATATTTTATTTTACTTCATTAACCATTCAGATGTTTTAATATGTACAATCTTGTTTTTTATTAATAATCTGTATTTTATTTTATTTATTTCATTTTATACACATTAAGAGTCTGCATGGTTAATAGTCTTGTTTTTATATTGTTATTAGTATTTTATTTATTTTTCATTAACCATTCAGATGTTTTAATATGTACAATCTTGTTTTTTATTAATAATCTGTATTTTATTTTATTTTATTTTATTTATTTTACATCTTAATAAGCAGATGCAGACATCTTAATATGTACAATCTTGTTTTAAATCAACTTTTTTTGTCTGTGCAGGGTCCCTCAGGAATTCCTGGAGAAAAGGTAGGCATCAACATCTTCAAAATTTTTCTTCTTGAATTTAATTAATCATTTTGTTTTTGCCTACCTTAATGAAGTTCACCCGTGAGCTGTGAACATGTCGTTTGAACATCTGTCTCTCAGCACTTTAGTAAGCGTCGACATGTAAACCCGTCCAGGCAGAAGCAGCTGCTGTGTGCTCATATTCACATTAATGTTGCTTCTGCATCTAATCACGATTTTGAGGCCAGTAATGACCACAGACAGGTGGAAGCCTAAAGATTCTTATCCGCCTGTTTGGTTTACTAAATTACTTGTTAAAAACTAGAACCCTGGGCCTACTAAACAAGACATTTTCGCATATTATTAAGAGCTCTCCTAAATAGCTGTAGAAATTTCTAGCTTAACGTTATTCACAAAGCTGCTGAGACAAACCTTTACCTTGGAATACTGCTAGAAATTCTTTTCATGGATTGTTTTGTCTTGTTTTTTAGTTCATATATCTAAAAATTCTTAAATCAAGAAGCATTTTCTTTTTGTTTTAAGAAATACTGTCAAAATCAAGTGAGTTTTACCTTCCAACAGGCACAATAATCTGCCAATGGGGTAAGCAAAATAATATTGTCAAAATGAAAAACAAGATTATTTTGCTTGCTTTAAGGAAAAAGTTAATTTTGGCATTTTATTTCTTAAAACAAGAGAGTGATTTTTACTTGTTTAGAAAATGCTTCTTGATTCTGGCATACAATTTCTTCAAACAAGACAGTATTTTTTGGTTGTCTAGAACAGTGTTTCCCAACCCTGTTCCTGAAGGCACACCAACAGTACACATTTTCAACCTCTCCCTAATTAAACACACCTGAATCAACTTATCATAACATCAGAAGAGACTCCAACACCTGAAGTTAATGGGTCAGAAAAGGGAGACATCCAAAATATGTACTGTTGGTGTGCCTCCAGGAACAGGGTTGGGAAACACTGGTCTAGAAAATGCTTCTTAATTCAAGATTTTTTGTTTTTAGATATTTGGACTTGAAACAAAACAAAAAAGTCTAAGTAAGAAAAGCATTTTTGCAGTGAGAAAGAGCTAAGAGTCATTAAGTAAACTCATTACTTGTACAGCTAGTAACTGCTAGGATTTTTAACATTACTTTGAGTAACTGATTCAGATCAAAGAGTTTAGTGCAGTATTTTATTTATATTGATTAGAGTGACCTTAAATGTCTTTGTAATGTCATAAAACATTCATATTCCTAAAAGTTGTTCTCTTTAATTTTTTTTTATTATTAAATAATCCTGAAATAAAAAAGTAAGATTATAATACTGTATAAAACTGGAAATTCATCATTAACCTTACAGGAATACATTATACATTTTAAAATATATTTATGTAGAATATATTATATTATATTATATTATATTATATTATATTATATTATATTATATTATATTATATTATATTATATTATATTATATTATATTATATTATATTATATTATATTTGATTATATTATATTATATTTGATTATATTATATTATATTAATAATATTATTTATTATTAGGGTATCCGCTGCAACCCCTGCCAAAAAGAAAATGAAAGAATGAATAATATAATTCATTCATTCATTCATTCATTTTCTTTTTGGCTTAGTCCCTTTATTAATCCGGGGTCGCCACAGCGGAATGAACCACAGCGGATATGCAGCGCATGCCCTTCCAGCTGCAAACCATCACTGGAAACCCATACCCATACACTCTCATTTACACTCATACATACACTACGGACAATTTAGTTTACCCAATTCACCTGTACCACATGTCTTTGGACTGTGGGGGAAACCGGAGCACCCGGAGGAAACCAACAGGAATACGGGGAGAACATGCAAACTCCACACATTATTCATTAATTTTCTTTTCGACTTAGTCCCGTTATTAATCACGGGTTGCCACAGCAGAATGAACCTCTAACTTATCCAGCACATGTTATGTATATGTATTTTTTTTTACTTTTTTTTTTTTTTGTGCGATACTCAAAGGCTTTCAAATGTGAAGTGTTGTGTCCTCTAGGGAATTACAGGAATGTCCATTTCGTTTTCACAGTATATTGAAATGTGATTTATTTGATTATTTTTACTTCTAAAAAAGCTACATTTAACTCTTTAACTGCCTGCTCTACCAAAATGGTTGACCATATTTTGACTGTTAAATAATGACTGTTAAAGTCATTTAAAGCATGACTGTTTTAAATAACGGTTTACACTACACAGCATTGCTGGTTTACAAGAAAATCAAACAAACATAATCCTGTTGCACTACTACACTTGATTTTGGGTTTATTGTAAAAAAAAAAAAAAAGAAAACATGTTGAATGAGAATCTAAAATATTTTATGGCATACTTCATTAAAATAAAGATGATTTAGTATTTAAAAATGTTTTATTTTGATTATGTTTTTAAATAAATTGGTCTCACACTTCACATTTTCTGGGTTTTATTAGCACTGTATATGTACTAATTCCGTTACTTTTACCATAAACCGACATATCAACCATTTGGTAGAGGTTGATATTTTAGAAATTATGGGATGTGTTGAAAAAAAAAAATTGAGTGTGTTAACTAACGACATTAGGAGTTAAGAAATGCAATCCAAAATTTTGCTGGAGCAGATAAAAGTATTTTACTTCATTTAATAGTATTATGCTAGCCATTAAATATTTACGTGTGAACAATACATGCAGACATGAACAGCTGTTACTTCTTACTCGACTAGTTAATTAAGTTCTACAACAGTCGTAATGCCGCTGTGATTAAGACGATACCTTTTTAAAAGCTCATTATCATCAAGTGTTTCTAAAATGTTTATGTTCCAAACCAGATTGCCAGCAACAGCCATATTAGGATAGTTTTTAATTCGGTCAGTTTTTTTAAATTCCCAAATTTAGGATTTACATTATTTTCCCAAAGATTTTCTCCTAAATCTATGATAGCTACTTTTTGTCTTAAAATGTTTTGAGAATGGAGGCCCTGATCTTTTACCCATCTTCCCATCAGGGAGACGTGGGGCCACCCGGTCAACCAGGAACCCAAGGGAAAGAGGGCAAAAGGGTGAGTAAACCGAAGCAAATTGCCACTTGTGTGGGCTGGATCCATGTTGCGTACATGTACAATATGTTTGTGTGACCAACTTTCCGGAGTGACCTGAAAGCAGCTGGATTGAGCTCTGTGTGGGCCCGGTCTCTTGGGAATATCTGTGAATATTCAACTGTTAGGTCACTTGTAGACTGACAGCACTTACAATATGGCCGACCCGAGCAAGAAGCAATCTCAAGGGTGATTTATGATTCAATCATGACATGCATGAACGTATCAAGAAAGTGATACTGTTTCATTATTGATTTTATCCTTTATTTCTCAATGCAACCCGGCCATGGGTTAAATTGTTGCCCTGCTTACGGCATAAAACCTTTATGTGAAATTTGACTGTCTGCGACAAAGTGCGGTTGCACGTTCCGCTTATTTGAATTAGCTAATCCGCTGAGCCATTTCACTGGAGGCGCGCTAACACCTGTTAACGCAAATGTTATCTCGGCTCCTCGAGTGGTTAATGGTCCTAAATGCTGTACAGTTGTTTCTCCACTCCCTGGAATGTGATAAAAAGTATTAAAAATGCATGCCACTTAGATGGAGGAGAATACTTGTGTCTGCCGCAGGGACCGTGGGCACAGCATTAAGCCCATTCAACAGAATGAATGAATATTTATTATCCTCCGCAATGGCGTTCACTGGAGTATTATCATGATACTGTTGGGTATTTTCAGCTCAGTGATGGATTGAGTGATGCACCGTGCCATAGACATCTGGATTTTGTCCACAATGGTTGGAAGCGTTTCCACTCCGAGTGGCAGAACAGTTGCATATTTAAGTCCATAACCAGAGGATTTTTTCCAGAAATATAAAAAGAAACTGAATTTTTTTATCTTATGAATATATACTTGAATATTATTATATATTTTTATAATATTTATGTGCAAAAGTTTTAGACCAACATTACATCTCTTGTTTTACCTATGGTATAATGGATATATGTGATCCTTGATGTCAAAACCAGTCATAAGTGTACATTTCTTTGTCAATTTTTTTTTTGATTGAGATTTATACAGTCTAAATAAATTATTTTTCAGGTGATGTAGGTTTTTTTTGGGGATGGGGTTAGGTTAGAGTTTGAATTATTTTGGTTTAATTGTTTAAGACATGTGAAAGACAATGTTGGAGAGAGGCTGTTTGTCCTGGTTTGAGCTGCATTTACCAGTGTTAGCAATATTCTCTGAATTGATGCAATTGTGAATGTTGAAAAGTACAGATTGGTTTTAATCTATTATGCCATTTCTTCTGATAGTAGTTTTCATTTTCAGCATGATAATTACAGCTAATTACAGTGATTTGTTATTTGGAGAAAGAAAACTGCTCATGAAACATAGACAGTCATGAAATGGCCTCCACAGGGTCCAAACCTGAATATTATAGAAGCTGTATTAGATCACCTGGACAGAAAATAAGAGATGTGACACTCTAAACATAAAGAAGAACTCTGGAAAATGCTGAAAGAAGCCTGATATCACACAGCACATTATTTCATGTCAGGACAATAAGAACCAAACAGTTCAAGCTGTGCTTGGTGCTAAGGGAAGCCACATTAAACATAGAATTTAGCTTGAAGGGGAAATGTCGTGCTGTTGTTGTTGTTTTTTTTTTTGTACAAATTTCCTATATTTTCTGTTCATTTTAATAAAGAGACTGATTGATTATATATTTTGCCAAAGTAAGTCTTAAGCCAACAAAGCCAATGTGTATAGTGCTTAGGACTTTTGCACAGTACTGTATATAAAATAAAAAAATTAAGAGTTTATTTTTATATGAAACGTTATTCTATTAATTGGTTAATTCAAGTATTTATTTAATCTCAGAATTTATTAAGTAATATACTTTTTTGTTACAAAGCAATGACTAAATCACAAAAAAAAAGTTTACGAAATCCATCTATCCCAATTTTGCTGAAAAATGTTAATTAAATAATTACAATTTTTATCCATCCATTCATCAATCCTAATTTTGCTGGTGCAAAATACATCTCTGAATCTATCCACATTTTGCATTCTTATTGTTAATTCTTTTGTTACTTTGTTTTCTTTATTACATCCATCCATCCTTCTTTCATTCCTTTTTATCTTTTAGTTCCTCCCCAATTTTGCTGGAAAACATGAACAAATTCATTTGGAATTTGCACATAAAGCATACACCGTGCTGGATTAATGAATTTATTTTTCCTACATTTTCTTTCATTTTATCAGTACATAATTCTTTACTTTGTCCATCCATCCATCCATCCATCCATCCATCCACCTGTTCTATAGTTCTAATTTCCGTTTGTTCTAAAGTTCTATTTTCCATCCATCCATCCATCCATCCATCCATCCATCTATCCATCCATCCATCCATCCATTCATTTATAAAACAGGTTGTGCAAAATCTATTTTAATCTATTGAAATTAACAAAATAATTCTGAATGGAAGGAATAAAGTAATTGTACTAGATCAATGAACGTAAAACTTTGTGACAGTTGTGTAATCTGGCCTGAAAAGCTCTCAAACTGGCTGGGCCAGCACATCCATCCTTATTGTTGAGTCATGATATTATTAGTCTCACATACCTGAAAGTTTGGCATATGGGTCTTATTCACCGTTCAGTCTATTCTGGCACAGAACCAGCTGGAAGAACCAGGAAGAGCCCATCTGTCTGAAATGTAAAAAGTTGTCAGCAGTGTTAATTTTGACATCAAATTTTGGTTTAGCCTTTGTCTTTTAACTGAAGTTCTATTTTAGTTTTCGTCATATTTTAGTCTTCTGAATCATTTTAGTTTTGCCTAGTTTTAGTTGACTGCATTTTATAAGATTTTAGATGTTCTAGATTTAGTTGACTAAATTTGATTTGGATTAATTTAAGTTTAATTTCGTTTAAATATTATATACATTTATTTATGCAAAATATAGTAACTTAAAATTAAATAAAACAATCTCATTAAAATATAAAATATAGCTTTTTCTTTGAGACCAAAATTAGACATGCTTTGTTTATTTATATTATAAGTAATATGTTTAATAATGTGTCGCCAATCAATTCACAAGTCAGAATAGTAGCCTATTGAAAAGCAGAAATAAAGCACACTTTATTTCAAAGTGGTAAACTACTAGTCTTTTTGACCAGTCTGCCAAACAGTTTTAAGCCTCACTCATCACACACCAAGTTTAATTCTGATTGGATATTTTTCAAAAAACGTATCATATTTTCATCTCGTTTTTATTAGTCAATAAAAATGTCATATATATATTTAGTATAGTTGTCTTCATCAATTAATTTTTATTTAGTTTTCGTCTCGTTTTCGTCAGTAGAAACTAGTTCATTACAAAAATCATGACAAAGTTTTCGTCAACGAAATGAACACTGGTTGTCAATCCAAAATTCAGTAATAATTAACAGTTATAAGTTGAAGACAAAATATTATTTAATCATTTACTTCCGATCATGTTTATTCATTTTCCTTCGGCTTAGTCTCTTATTTATCAGGGGTCACCACAGCGGAATGAACCGCCAACTATTCCGGCATATGTTTTACACTGCAGATGTGCTTCCAGCTGCAACCCAGTACTGGGAAACATCCATACACTTTCACACTATGCTAAATTAGTTTATTCAATTTACCTACAGCACATGTCTTTGGACTGTGGGAGAAACCAGAGCGCCCGGAGGAAACCCACACAAACAAATTGTTTTATTGTATTTTTTTTTTTGAGTATGTATGTACTTCTACAGACTGTCAATCTAGGATCTAAAACAATGAAAGTATTGAATTGAGTTTTTGTGTGAGAATTATCGCTTTAGAGCAAATCGTGCTGTTAAGAACACTTATTAGGCTGCTTCTACTGTCTCACTTAGAGACACCAAGACAAGACTTGTACTTTCAAGGCACACTGACCCATACGCATTTTCTACAGTCAGTTAAACATTTCATGAAACTTTTTTTTCTCTGAAACGAGCACCATGTGTTTGTACCTCGACTTCCTGTGAATTAAAAAGGCCACTACAAGCATATGACCTTTCGTGGAAAATTCCGAACATGTCAGCTTCTACCAACATGATTCCTCTTTAATTGGTCGATGTTACAGACAAAAGCTGTTTAGAAACAGACGCTGAGTTCTAATGATCTTGTGGTCGGCACCCCACGAATTCATTAAATTCCCTGCGCTCGCCGGAAGGATCGCCAGCGTTTGCCACCCACACAAGTTACAGTAGTTTGCCACAGGACTTAATCCTTTTTTTTCCGGCTGCCATTTAAATGAGTGTCAAGTATGTTGTTTTGTTGCAAAAGACACTATTTGGCCCTATAAATAACTTTGCTTTGATGACTGCAGGGTTGTGTGGTAGGGTTTCGGAGGGTTATATTTGGCGAGTCACATGCAGGCCGGGTAACTTGTTGAGCAGGACTGCAGCTCGGCAGTATTGGAGGTTATTTGGGGAACGGAGGGACTCGGGTCATTATTTAGTGGCCTTCTAGATGAAGACGAGCCTCTGCTGGCGGGAGACTCTCACCCAATTAGCAGATCTCATTTTCCACACCACTATCAGTCATATGCAGAGCTGTCTTAGTGGAAGGGAGTTTTTGTTTGTTTGTTTGTTTGTTTGTTTTACTGTTAGTTGTCTGACACGGGCCACAGAGCTACTGTAGCCTTGCAAGTGTAAACATTTATTTGTTTGATTATTTTTGGTGGCCAACGATGAAGTTACATTATAGACATTGTAGTTTTAAGACCGTAAAACCCCTCACTACACACTCAAAGTTCAAACTTTCATAAAAAAAATAAGTTCAGTATTATAGAATGAAACCAAAGATCAAAACCTGTGGTCAGGCGCAAACATTTATCACTTTCAGCAAAAGGTTCATATAGCTTTTTAGCTTTTGTGCGAATAATGTTGGCATCCAGTGTAATGTTCTTTTTTCTGTAGTCACTGATCAACAAAGCGAAAGCAGACTCCATCCTTAAAGGGGTCACACGTTTGCGCCGCACACATGACAGTTGGAAGTAACAGACTGGACGCACATATTCGCATGTTATTTATAATGAAACTATTCAGATGGCGCTCTGTGGAGTGGCAGAAATATGAACGGTGTCCTGAGTTGTAGCTAGGCACCGTGGACAGCAGCCGACTTGCAGCACCAGTGTGCATACCCTGATATAAAACTATGTTTACTATTATAAAATTCTAAAGTGCATGGTGGTGCATGGCGTGTTGTGGCACTGTGCATCCAGTGTGAGACCCCGGACAGTTTCAACAATTTTTGCATCCTTGTTACGTTTATGATGTTTAAAAGGGATGCTGTTTGGGTTCATTTAGATGAGACAAATGTAATGTGTGCGACAGATCAAGGATGAGGACGGAATCGATTCTGAATTTAAGCTTTTTATTCAATAGTTTAAACAAAAGATGTAACAATAATAAGGGGAAAAAAATAAATAAACATTTTACAATATTCTCTTTAAATGATTACAATGAATGTAAGCCAAATCAAAGAAATTAACAAAACAAAACAATTCTTAAGTCTAAAGTCTAAACTAGGCGACAGAAAATAAATAATAAAAATGAAACCGATATCTTCAGTGCACACGACACCCAATCTAAACTAATTCAACTACAAAACTCAAAATTACACAAGGAGCAAAACATTCAAACTATTCTTACAAAGTCAATCTCAACTAAAACAAACCTAACAAGAAGGTCATAAGGCTCAGTTTAGAATCACACAACAACCTTTAAAGCATTTACTTCCAGCCAACGAAGTTTAACAAGTAAACTCAAATTACCATAGTAAAACTGAGATAAGAAATCCCTAAATAGCCTAAGCATGCCAAAAACACAAATTGTGTGGAGCACACCAAGGCAGAGCGCACTGATCTGTCGGAGCTTTAAATTCTCGCGGCTCATCCGGGGATTGGTAGAATTGGCATCGTCATAATGATGATGGACACTTAACTGAACCAATAAGCAACCTAAGAGTGAAGTAAGCAGCGGAAAGAGGAGGGTGAGGAAAATAAATACACACAAAAAAATAACATGGAACATAACTATCCTTGTTGAAACTCACACTGCTAGCAATTGAAGATATATGTATAGATATATAATTTGGCTAGCTGAATACATTTTGTACTGTACAGGAGACATGGTGGAGATTGATTAACAATAGTCTACAGCCAACCAGGACGCAGAACACAATGCACTGTAAAAAAAAAAAAAAAAAGGAATGTCAAATCGGAAAAACTGCGAGGATGAGAACCACTGAGGGACCACTGTATCTGAATTAATTCAAGTCAGAATAAGCGTGGTGTTTATATAGCATATATAAGTACACCTCTCACAAATCTACCTTTAAAATTTATATTTTTAATAGAAGGCTTTGCAATATTATATTTGTGAATATACATTAGTTTAATCAGTACTGAAGCCAAATCTGAAGCTTATCTAACAAAATAACTAACCGATAACGGTCCAAAAACTAGTACACCCAAATTTATGTCATAGAAAATATTAAATAAAAATTTTTAAAAAGAGGAAAAATCAAGAGAAGCAAAAAAATGTAGTTAAAATTTTGTAAGTTGAAGTTTTTTTTTTGCAGTATTTTGCTTGACTTTAATTGAATTATCTTTCAATTTTTAAATATGTTCTGTGACTAAAATATTATTATTTTAATAAATGAGTCTGTTTAATAAATCTGTTTTGTTTAAATGCTCCAAAATACATTTCCTATATTCACCGAGACATGAATAAAAATATTCATTTTTAAAATGGGTGGTACTCAATTATGCTGAGCACTGTATATATGCTACACTGAATGAATATGAAACATTTAAAATCAAACCAAATAGTGCTTCAGGGGTTGTCAATGTGCCGGTGCTCTTTGGTTAAGGGATTCATAAAGATAAAGAATGAAATAATAAGTTCAAGGCACTCAAAGTATGTGAGATTGTTTTTTTTAAGAGATGGAGTAAAATGGAACGTTATTGGACGCACATTTTGCAATTTGTTATTTTAACCGTTTTTTTTTTTACATTAAAATAAATACTTTATACACTCTAGAAAGTGCTGGGTAGCTGTAACCCAGTGTTCTGTCAAATATGCACAAAGCCAACAATTGAGTTAAAAAGTAAGAAAAAAAAATTTGTGCAACAATGGATTTGTCCATATTTGATATATTATGACTATTCAGTATATTTTAGATATAATATTTTCCCTCAGTATAAAATTACTTTAAATGTCATTTGAAACTGGCTTTCTTGTTTTTGGCCCAAATGCAATTTTGGTGGGTGTGGGGTGTTTTGTTTGTTTTTTGATGGCCATTACCCGAAATCAAAACAAAACATTGTAAATATGCCAAAATAGACTATAATATATTAAACAATATAATTCTACAATATATTATTTAAAAAATGTTTTCCTTTACCTTCAGTTTTGTTTAATTAAAAATGTAAATGCTTAAAACCAGTGCTGGAAAAGTTACGTTAGAAAGTAATGCATTACAATATTGAGTTACTCCTCAAAAAGTAACTAGCTCCGTTACTTAGTTACTTTTCTTGGAAAGTAATGCTATACTTTTCTTTTGAGTTATTTTTTATTACCTGGCTGAGGCTTGACCTCTTTTAGAACTTATTTTTTTTCTTTCCTTTTTTAAATAGAGGAGCTCTGCAATTAACAGCGCACTGTATAACCTATACCTACATTTACCTTTCAATAAACACATCAAAAAATATTTTAAGATAATGTTATCTGAGAACTTCCTGACCCCAGAGCTATACATGCTGTATATACAGATTATTGAAAGTTTAAAGCAATGTGTTTGTTACTTTTGTACTATTTGTAGTCGCTGTCAATTGACACAATCCCCTTTTCCTTTTCTTCGACGGTTTCAAAATAATTAACACATTCTCTTATTGACAGCGTGATTCATTGTGACTACTTTAATTTCAATTCAGCAAATTAATTTTTAAAGGCTAATAATTGAACTAAAAAGTAACTAGCATTACAACTGTGTTACTTTACTCGTTAGAATATTACTTTCAAAAGTAATATTATAACATAACTCGCATTACTTGTAAAGCATTACCTCCAATCCTCTTAAACAGCAGAAATTGGATGGATCTGGAAAATGAAACTTTTCAAAGGTTTCAAAATAACCAGCAAAGATATAAAAACTAAAACAAAAAAAAAATAATAATAAAAATACATATATCCATTGACTATATATATATATATATATATATATAAATAAATTATATATATTATATATATATATATATATATATATATATATATATAATTATATATATTATTTATATATTGTATTTGTTTATCAGTCATTCTTAATGTTTCTCAATTAGTCCATTTCCATGTTTTGCAGATGATATAATTGGAACACAGAAATCAATGTAACATCAGTTTGTTATTATATATAATAAACAAATAAAGTATGCATTGCCCGTGGCGTGACATCTCATTTGGCCACTACTGTATTTAACATAAAAAAATAAATATATATAAAATAAAACATCTTTTATTTAAATGCAGCAAAATTCAGCAATTTTCTAATGCTCTGATTATGCAAGCAGGGTGAAACAAGCCTTAGCCTTTAATAGTTCAGTGTTATTGGAAGAGATCGCATTACGGTTACCTGCCTCCCTCACTGATTAAGCAAATACAATATGTCTTATAATATATTCAGGAAATTTGAGATGTGCGGTCTAAATCAATGTTCATGGAATCCAGCCGGAAAGCCTTTCTCATAGATTTCTTAGGAGAAGGGTCAAAGGAGTCAGGCCCCCTGCCATCCGGCTGATGAAGTTTAGTTAATAATGTCTGAATGTCAATATCTGTAATAACTCAAGCATATAGCAATAAAAGGCACTGAAATAACAATGGAATGGATCTGAGCACCCGAGGGATTAGAGCTCATGTTAATTATGAGATGCAAGATCAGAGAGAGGCCAAAAGGCTTCTCACACTGCTACAGAAATCATTTTATTAATCGCCATTTTCTTCTGTGTTTTTCTAAAAGAAAAAAAATATCCAAACATTCTTCACTCAAAAAAAAAGAAGTTTTTCTTGTTCAAACCACTTGTTTCAAATGAAAGCAACAAAATTATTGAGATTTCTTTGGGACAGCTTATTTGTTTTATCTTCAGTGTTCAATCTGCAAGAAAAAAAGTTAACTTAGTGGGCTAGCGGGCCAAAGACAAATATGGTTGCAATGGGTAATTTCCTAATTTATTTAATAATATTTAAAAATAACTAAAAACATTGCTTTATATTAACCACTACAGCATTTTTATTTTTTTATTTTTTTGTAAACTTATTACAGTACAAACAAAAACATCTAATTTAAAACAGAATTACTTGCCTATTTTGCCTTGATTTGCTCACTGATGTCTTCTGCATTAAAAAAATCTGATCCACTTATGACATGATTTTTTTTTGTAGCTCAGCAATAAAACAAACAAAAAAATGTTACGTCAAATTAGTAATGACGATCTCTTTTAAAGGCATTTGCCCCAACCATCTTCTTTATTCTCACTCTCTTCTCAGATAGGATGGTGGGCCAAATCAAAAGTTATAATTGGCCAACTTTGGCCCACAGGCTCTACTTTGGGCATCTCTGGTTTAGAGTGTTAAAGTAGGATTAGTGATGCAAAACTGCATAATACTTGTTTTCAGAGAATATACAGTGTATTGAATGTAATTATTTACACAAATATTTACAAACCCAAAGATGGGTAAAAAAAAAAAAAAAAAAAGTAAAATAAAAAAAAATAATAATAAATAAATAAATTTCTTGTGTTGTAGTTCAGTTCAGTTTTCTTTATTTTGTCATTCAAACATCGCAGTAGATGTAATGCAGAATGAAATTGTTACATTGACACCCAGCATGAACATAACAAACACCAGAAAACACTATCAAAACATAATAAATAAGCTTTTGAAATTTTATAAATATATTTAAAAATATAGTTATATACAAAAAATAAACCAATTTAAAATCATAAAAAGGAATGAATAAATGCTTAAATACTTATTGTACAGTGTGTTATAATAGTTATGATATTGTTATATAAAGATTATATAAATTTCCCCTCACAGCACATCACTTGTCTTACACAGGACATTGTCTTTTAAAGATCATCCCTAGTCTCTCACAGCACATCACTAGTCTTTTACTGGACATCATTAGTCCCTATATCACTAACCTTTTACAGAACATTACTACACTGTAAAATCCAAAAAGTTAAGGTAACTCGAACCATTTGAGAAAACCGATTGCAACAAACCATTTAAGTTCAAAAACTAATCCTAATGAGTACTGTGAACTTAATCTTTTTGAGTAAACGAAGCAATTTGAGCACAGTAAAATCCAATAAATGAAGAGAACTCAAATCCACTGAGTACTGTAAAACCCAATAAGTTGAGGCAACTCAAACCATTTGAGGAAACCGAGAGTTAAAAAACTAATCTATGAGTACGGTGAACTTACTCTATTTAAGTTAAGTAATAAGGTATTTAATTAACTCATTATCTTCAACACGTAGTTCAAACTCTTTTCAAATGAGTAGAATTAACTTTCAGTAAATTTTGAGTTAACTACACTCTTTTTTATTTAATAAAGTTAACTGTTGGATTTTACAGTGCAGTCTTTTACAGGCCAATCACACCGATTGTGCTTTTCAGTTCTGATGAGCACCAAACTGAACTGTTATTGACTTTAGAAAAGAACAGTGTGCTATGCTTTTTATGTTGCTAGGCAACCACAACTATCTATCATCTATTTTGGTACTTTATTGCATGAAGTCAGGTGCTTTTTCTACACATAGTGTAGTTCCACACATACTTAGAGCACTGCGTGAAAAACATGAGACACAGCAGGCAGTTACATCGCAAGACGCACATTCGTACATAAACAGTGTCGCAAAGTGCTTGCAGCCAATAGTAAACAATGTTTTAAAGGAGACAGTTCTTTTACATTGATGATGAACTTAATGTTTCGTTTTGGATCCAAATAAATGAAAGCCACTTTCATCACTCAAGTGAGCTTTGGACCAGTTTTCTGTCCACACAATATGCTTCTCAGTAATCGTTAGTCTCGGCTTTTTGATTGTTTGATTGTTCTTTTACAAATATATCATTTGAGTTTTTATACTGTGCTTCACAATATCTGTAACTCATGTAATAAGCCTAAAACACTGCTATTTTTTTACTCCTGTTAGGCTAAGTTCATATACAGTAGGTCTGGGCAGTGACCTCAAGGTTTTATAAGTTGTAGGTTGTCCTCTAATTTTGATCTCTACTGCACTTTGTGTGCTAGAAGTACCGTTTGTAAGGGAATATTCGACATAAGCAGGGATGTTGTTAGGTTTGGGATAAAGGGCCTTGCTTTTTTCTGGAAGGCCTTAAATATTTAAATGTAATGCTTGTGTAACATTTCTCACTGAATTGAGCACTAGGGCTTTATGTCCTCACACACAGCCTTGTACTCTGCTTTATGGCTCATCCGCAGCTCTTTCATGGGATTGTTCCTGGAAAATGAAATGCTACCTAACAGGTAGGTTTTTCACAGGAGCTCCTGGTGCTGTACTTCAACACCCCCTCACACTTCTGCTGCTTTCTGGCTGGCTGTATGTCCGTCTGTCTGTTTGTCTGCCAAATGAAATATAGAAGCTGCTACACAGTTTCACTATTGTTAATCAAATGTCAGGAGGACTACATCAAGCTACCAGCATATATATATATAT
This sequence comes from Danio aesculapii, assembly GCF_903798145.1. Classification (NCBI taxonomy): domain Eukaryota; kingdom Metazoa; phylum Chordata; class Actinopteri; order Cypriniformes; family Danionidae; genus Danio; species Danio aesculapii. The sequence continues at coordinate 14,362,650 of NC_079447.1, read as the reverse complement.
ATAGGTATGCATGTTTGCCTTTTTTATTTTATTTGTGTTGTGTGTTGTAATGCGTAACATTTTATTTTATTTTATTCTATTTTATTTTATTTTATTTTATTTTATTTTATTTTATTTTATTTTATTTTATTTTATTTTATTTTATTTTATTTTATTTTATTTTATTTTATTTTATTTTATTTTATTTATTTTATTTTATTTTAACCATGCAGACATCTTAATGTTTGCTATTTTATTTTATTTTATTTTATTTTATTTTATTTTATTTTATTTTATTTTATTTTATTTTATTTTATTTTATTTTATTTTATTTTATTTTATTTTATTTTATTTTATTTTATTTTATTTTATTTTATTTTAACCATGCAGAGATCTTAATGTTTGCTATTTTATTTTATTTTATTTTATTTTATTTTATTTTATTTTATTTTATTTTATTTTATTTTATTTTATTTTAACCATGCAGACATCTTAATGTTTGCTATTTTATTTTATTTTATTTTATTTTATTTTATTTTATTTTATTTTATTTTATTTTATTTTATTTTATTTTATTTTATTTTATTTTATTTTATTTTATTTTATTTTATTTTATTTTATTTTATTTTATTTTATTTTATTTTATTTTATTTTATTAACCATGCAGACATCTTAATGTTTGCCATTTAATTTTATTTTTATCTATATATGTTTAAATTATGTATTTCAATAATTATGTGCTATTAGTTTTGTTAGTATTATTATTTGTTTGTTTTATATGGCCACTGATAACAATAGCAGTAGTCATATATAGTTTATTTATTAATTTTACATTATTTGTTTATTTAATAATAAGAATAAGAATTGCATACATATTTTTGTGCATTATGTAAATGATTGTTTTATGTTCTTCTTCTTCTAAATTTTAGTTGGTTTTAGTCGGTTTATTTTTTCATCATAACAAGCAACTGCACTTTGAATTACTTACTTGAAGACAGTATTGTGGACTATGGTATGGCGCTAATGGTCTGAGCACCCGATTATTTCTATTCAGTGACGTGTCTGCTAATGAGACCACTTTGGTATGTGTTTACATGTGTGTGAGAACGAACCTTAAGTGCATTTATTTACGCCTCTGTTTTTGTAGCAGGGAGGCATCGGGTTGATTTAAATAATAATGTGTTGCGGCTGCATTGCACTAGGAGAAAAGGCATGAATAGTAATGTGAAGTGCTTGCTTTTTATCCATTATGGATGGAACTGACACCGCATGGGCAAAACTGGAGGACTTTGGGACCACGTGTAACAAACACACAAATGGAGGAGCCCAGCAGAATAAAAAAAAAACGTAACTCCTGAAAGTTTCATACAAATCTATTATTATTATTATGATGATTATTATTATTATTATTATTATTATTATTATTATTATTATTATTATGTTGTTGTTGTTGTTGTTGTTGTTGTTTTTGTTGTTAAAAATATAACTTCCTAAGTATTATATATAAATATAATATCAACATTTTTATTTTGTTTTAACAATAAAAAATATATATAACACAATGCAAATTTTTACAATTAAATTATACAGTTTGCTTATATACAGTTTATTGCATGGATTATTATTGTTTATTATTATGGTTTATTATTATTATTATTATTATTATTATTATTATTATTATTATTATCATTATTATTATTATTATTATTATTATTATTATTATTATTATAAAATAGTTGATTAAAAACCTCAAATGATTTATTTATCATATCTGTTATAAACTTTTTGTTGTTATTTTTTATTTTATTTTATTTTATTTTATTTTATTTTATTTTATTTTATTTTATTTTATTTTATTTTATTTTATTTTAATAAACATGGAGACATCTTAATGTTTGCTATTTAATTTAATTAATTAATTTTTTATTTTTTTATTTTAATAAACATGGAGACATCTTAATGTTTTGTTGTGGGCTGTAATGTGTATTTTATTTTATTTATTTTATTTCATTTCATTTCATTTCATATAATTTCATTTCATTTTATTTTATTAACATTGCAGACATCTTAATGTTTGCTGTTTTATTTTACTTTATTTTTGTTGTGTGTTGTAATGTGTATATTGTATTATTTATATTAAACATGCAGACGTCTTATGCTGTGTTTACATCAGATGCGGCAAGCACAGCTAAATCGCGCTATTCGCGCATAAATAGATGCGTGAACATTTTGAGTTTACTCGCTTCATTCAAATTCACTTCACAATAGACATGTCTTGGGCAGGGCTTCTGTCTGCCCAGTGACTCTAGCTTTGTTGCTAAATAGCTAACATGGATTTTATTGAGAGAATAGCTGTGTTTATGTGCTTTATGAAGGCTGAAAAACAGTGTCGATTCGTTTGGAGCCGTGTCGGAGCCCACTAGATTCTTTCAGAGGTGCACATAGCTCTGTGAGTTTATAAACTCCTCCAGAAACTTAACCTGGATGATGGAAGCTTTTAGCAGTGCTTCCGACTGAGCCAAGCCCTGTTTGATGAACTGTTGTCGGGTGTCGGCTGGAGGATTTTCCCTCGGGACACCAACAACAGGCGCTATGTCATAATCACGCCCCTACCAAAGAGAAAGCTCCTGATTGGTTAACATTGCACGAATGTCTGCTGAAGTTCAGATTTTCCAACTGGAGTGATATGCATGTTAAGTGTGTCAATGCTCAACCCGCTGTGTCATTTGTGCTGCCTCATTCGTGCGTTGTGCGCCGCAGGATGTCTATTCACGTTTTTGCATTGACTTAACATGTAAATCCCTCTCGCTTGATGCTTTATTTGCATCTGGTATGAACGCAGCATTTGTGTTTACTATTTTATTTAATTTTTGTTGTGTTGTAATGGAGTTTGCATGTTCTCCCCGTGTTTGCGTGGCTTTCCTCCGGGTGTTCCGGTTTCCCCCATAAGTCCAAAAACATGTGGTATAATGTAGGTTAATTGGGTAGGCTAAATTGTCCGTTGTGTATGTATGTGAATGAGTGTGTAAGGATGTTTCCCATTGATGGTTTGCAGCTGGAAGGATATCCCATGCGTAAAACAAATACTGGGTAAGTTGGCGTTTCATTCTGCTGTGGCAACCCCAAATTAATAAAGGGACTAAGCTGAAAAGAAAATGAATGAATGAATGAATGAATGAATGAATGAATGAATGAATGAATGTGTTGTAATATGTATTTTATTTTATTTTAAATTTTTATTTTATCTTATTTAAAAATATATATATTTATTTATCATATATTAACAATTGCATATATTATATTCTTATTGATTACACTGCTCTTTGTTGTATATAAACTTTATGTAATTAATTTAGATATTGTTTTTTAACTGAAGGACTTTAGGACCTTGTGCCACACTCTGACAAATCAAGCCAGATCAAACAGGAAGCAAAGGAGCCTGCTGAAATATATATTTTAAAAAAATCTCTCTCCTTTCCCGATGGCAGCACACTGAAATATTCATCAGTGCTGGAAAGGCGTGCAAAGCTCTGCTGCTTCTGAAATCCTGTGCGGAAAGGCACAGAAACGCATGCCATGGCAACCCTGCTGCCAGTTTACATTACACATAGTCAAACTGGCAACTTCAGCTGACATACATTTGCGTAATTAGTCAGAATGGAGTTGGAGAAGTGCTGCAGGTGTGTGTGTGTGTGTGGGAGTGTGTTAGTGTGTGTTAGTGAGTGTGTGTGCAAACAGAAAGGGCACAAACCTCTGTAATCCACCCACAGTAAATAGCTGGTTTTATTAGGAGACAGAGAAGCATCAGCCCACACTTGCGTTGGCCCCTGAGCCACAGCACACACAGAGCATGCTCCTCTTTCATCTTCTGCCAACTTCTCCAGCGTTTGGCCTGCCTGGCATACAGTCATGTGTGGGTACCGTGTGCGTGTTTGTTCACCTCGCACTCACACATATAGTGCTGCTCATGGGCCATGTAGCCGGTGGGATGCGGAGTGTTGGCAAATACGAGCTTCAAAGTGTTGATTGAACAGTTAGAGACATGTAAATCTGTGTTTTTTTACACTGTATGCTGCACTGAAGATGGGAAAGAACAAATATTAGTGCAGTGTTTTTCACAACCCAGGCTCATTGGGGATATATACCCAGGTCTGCATTTCTGGAGACTGCCAAATACATACCCAGAGGTACATCTTTCATTTTTGAAAATCCACTAGAGGCCGCTGTGTACACATTTTGATGATCTTAATTTGTTTTTACATGCCATTTGCACATCCTCTTCATGTGTAAATCCACAAGAGGGTGCAATATACACTTCAGCTGATCAGACTGATCAACTGGCACACCCACCCCTTTCCTAAAACCAACCGATAGTGCAATCTAGAAAAGAAAAGCCACTGCAGCTTTGTGATTTTACCATGTCTTCTGATTTTACCAAGTTTTCAACCTGTTATTTATGTATTTACAGTTTAAACCAGAAGTTCACAACACTGTATAAAAAGGCACATAACCATTTTTAAAAAAATCAGATGTTAATGTGACTAAACATTTATACTGATTATCAAATTCGTTTCTGTTATGCTTAATAGCAGAATAATGAGAGAGATTTTTTTGAGAAACTGTTTTAACTTTTCTTGAAAGTCAAAAGTATACAAACAATAAGATTATTATGCCTCTGTAAAAGCTCAGATGATGGTGTCAGGGTTTTGGAAGTTTCTGATTGGCTAATTGACAACATTTGAGTTAATTGGAGGCACAACTGTAGAATAGTATTTAAGGAAAACCTCAAACACACTGCTTCCTTGTGTGACAACATGGGAAAATCAACAAGCCAGAATCAACAAAAAAAGCCAGATTACAATTTGCAAAATTACACTGAGAAAAAGACAATTTTTTGGAGACATGTCCTGTGGTCTGATGGAACTAAGATTGAACTGTTTGGCCATAATGACCAGTGTTACATTTAAAGGAGACAAAGGGCAAAGCTTGCAAGCCTAGGAACACCATCCCAACTGTGAAGTATGGGGCGGCAGCATCATGTTGTGGGGCTGTTTTGCTGCAGGAGGGACTGGTCCACTTCACAGCATAGATGGCATCATGAAGAAAGAAAGTTTTGGAGTGGCCATCACAAAGCCCTGATCTCAATCCTATAGAAAATTTGTGGGAAAAGTTGAAAAAGCATGTGCGAGCAAGACAGCCTACAAATCTGACTCAGTTACCCCAATTCTGTCAGGAGGAATTGGCCGAAATTCCTTTCAACTATTGTTGTGGAGGGATACCCAAAATATTTGACCAAAGTTATGCAGTTTAAAAGCAAAGCTAAAAAATACCAAGGAAATGTATGTAAACTTTTGACTGTCTAAAAATTTATTAAAAATTCTCTAATTATTCTGGCATTTAGCAAATGTAAATCATTTAGGTAATCCTAACAGACCCAAAATAGTAAATGTTTAGTATGATTTAACATCAGACATTTTTTTTAAAAATGGTTATGTTCCTTTTTTTAAGTGTATGTAAACTTCTGGTTTCCACTGTATTTATTTATTTATTTATTTATTTATTTATTTATTGCATTTGTTTTACCTGGTTTCTGGTATCGTTCTTCGCCGGACTCAAACCCTGTCATTGCTGTCCAATCCAGAATCAGAATCAGTTTTATTGCCAAGTGTGCTTCACACACAAGGAATTTGTTTTGGCTACAAAAGCTTCCAGTGTACATAAAGTGACAAGTGACAACACAAAATAAATATGAAAAAAAGACGATAAACTTTAAACAGAGATGCAGTTAGTCAAAAAAATCTGGATGTTGAATTGTATGTACAGATTTGTTAAACAGTAAATATACAGCTTATAAGGTGCTGTGTGCAAGTGTGTATGAGAAGTATTGCGCGTGTTATTGCACAGTAGGGGGGGAATATTTAACTGTTCATGAGGTAGATGGCCTGAGGAAAGAAACTTTTCCTGTGTCTGGCTGTTTTTGTGCTTGGTGCTCTGAAGCACCGACCAGACGCTAACAGTTCTAACAGAAAGTGTGCTGGGTGCGAGGCGTCCAGAGTGATTTTGCGAGCCCTTTTACTCACTCTAGTAGAGTACAGTTCTTGAAGTGTAGGAAGGGTTGTCCCAGTGATTCGTTCAGCAGTCCGGACTAGTTGCTGTAGTCTAAGGAGGTCGGTTTTGGCAGCTGAACTGAACCAGACGGTGATTGAAGTGCAGAAGATAGATTGGATGACAGCTAGACGTACCTCTGGGTATATATTTTACAATCTCTAGAAATGTAGACCTGGGTACGTATCCGCAATGAGCCAGTGTTGGTTTTTCAATCCCGGTCTTCGCACCCTACCGCTCTTCACATTTTATATTTTTCTCTTTTCACGTCAGACGTTTGTTCTAATTTAACAGCAAGTACCTTGCAAAGTGGACTTCACAGGATATTCTACCATGGTTTCAGTTTGAAGAGAGCATATATCTTTCATTCAACTGGCATTTGTGTGTGCTATGTGAATTTCTATTGTATTTATTGATGGAGGTATATAGGTCACACTTCACGCTTCTCTACCAAGATGCTGCAGGACAGTTCTGTTGCGTAAATCTGTGAATAAATGTTTCAAAGTGAAATATATCTTTCTCATAAGAAATGACCATGTTTTGAAAAACCAGTTTAAGTGACTAAAGCGATTCAAAGCATCTGTCATTCCAGAAGCATTTTGAGACCTGGCGAATCGGCGTTTGACTATCAGGATTGGAAAAAAATCTTATGTAGCCTAGTGGACTGTGCTTGTGCACAGAGTAACTGTGCTGCAAATGGCCCGAGTTCCAATCCCGACTTGTACAAATACTCTAAAATTATGACTTGATGTATTTTGATAGTTACTTTTTTATGACCAAAACAAGACATATTTATTCAGATGTCAGACCAATGTTAAAACTAAACATGTTACAAGAACAGGGCATTTAAAAAACTAACTTCAATAGCTGCATCACCCTGGATTCAAAACCTCTCACCGCTCCAGGAAATCACTTGAAGCCTCAGCTCTACAACTCTATTATACCTTAACTTGCTTAACTGTTTCTTTGCTGAAGCTGTTCCAGAGCAATACATAAAAAATGACCACTAGGTCACTGTAGAGACTGGTTTCGAAACATTTCGAAGCTTCGACGCATTTGCTTCGACTGTTTCAGTGTTTGATGAAGCCTTGCTTTGCCCACTACTAATTATAAGTGCTTGTGGTCATTGTTTATATGAATGCAGAATGCAACACATTTTACATACTCATAATATACTCAGCCTGGCAATCAATCAATCAATCAATCAATCAATCAATAGTAATACTTTTATAAATAATATTATAAAATTATTTATTGTTGTATTGTTTTGGGGTGTTATTGTCTGGCATTATTATTCCTTTATTTACAGTTTGTCGAGGAATCTACTGGTTGAAATGGTGGATATTATCATTTCTGGGCAGATAGAAAGACAGATATATAGATCAGATACATAGTGTTGGGCTCAAACGACCTTCTGGCTTCTGGTCTTTCAGTGAGGTTGGATCAGCTTGTGGCTGAACGTGCTCTTCATTTTAATAAGCTTGTCATGAAGGGGGTTTGACATGATGTCTGTGGCAATATATAATTTGGCGTTTTGCTAGTCATCATTTCCAGAAGGTGTAGAAGGTGTCCCAGTGACAGCACCAGTTTACTCTTTTTGTGAAAAGACATTTATATATTTTATTTGATTATTTATATTTAGTCATTTAATTATTTTTATGTTTATATGGTATGTATGTATGTATAGAAAAATTTGATGCAGTTTTGATAATTTTTCAGATGTTTTTAATTTAATTGTTTATTTATTGCAATTTGCAATTTTTTTTATTGTTTAATTTTTATTTAATAAAATGAAATAACTGTAATAATTTCTATTGAGTTACTTAAAAAAAAAGTATAAAATTTTTATTAGTATATGTAGGGGTGTTCGGTTCTGTTTTTTTTTGGAGTCAACTCCAATTCTCGACTCCTAGTTTTAGAGTCGGTGGAATCAACTCCGGAATCGACTCTATTTACATTCACTTACAATAGCGCAAGGATTAAACATACTGTATATCATATCGCGCTCTATACGTGCAGACGGTTCTCCTCTGGTCAGAAAAAATCAGCAGTTTAAATAATCTGCAGTCAAAATAAAATAGCATATTTTAATTGTCTAGTTTAGATAATTTAGAAAATTACATTGCAATCTTAGAGACAGATAGTTAAAACATCAATTTATTATCGAAATATTTAATGAAAAGATGTGCAGCAGTTCATTAACAAATAAAAACAATGTTTAAACAAAATGTCATAAAAATCATGAAATAGCTGCCTAAATATCTTCTTAATATAAATGTTTAATACTTCAATACAGAGTACAGAGTGAACAAAATAATCTGGAGTAGCGGACGATCTGTTGCTTTCTGTATTTTTTAAAGGCAACAGACGCTTCAACAGATCAATAAACAAAATAGCTTGATTTTCAATTTGATTATTGACCAATTAAATATTAAACTCCCTGCACGAAACGTTTAACTTAATTCATAAAAACCTAAATAATAAATGAAAGCAGTGTGATAGACTATGCCTCAAAGCATATCATATTCCTCTTACCCTAGTAAATGTGATTTTTTTTAAGTGTACTTTTAAATAACTTATTATTTTACTTTTAAATATCACTTAGTTTTGTGCAATTTGTTTATTGTAATTTTATAAGGTTGTGTTAATAGGACGGCATATGACAGTGAGTCAGACCTGTTTTTGAACACAGCCTTGGCTATATTGTTATTTAAAATGTTTTATTTTATTTAAAAATCCTCTTTTTGAAACTAATTTTGTTTGTTATTAATTGTATCTTAATGTTAACGTATGTAATTTGTAATTATCTACTAAATAAGCAAGAAGAATAGCCTAAATATTAGAGGTGAAAGTGACTCCAGGGCCAAAAACATGTATTGTCAGATTTTGTCAATAAATAAAACTTGGCTACTTTTGACATTATGATTAGTATTTTTTTTTATTAATTTATTTACTTGTAAATTATGCATAGGTTAAAAATTTTACTTGAGCAACCAATAACATAACATCATAATTTTACCTGCAGTGCTTATGTAAGACGTTGATCCGCTCCAAATGTACACACATATGCTATATTTCATTTTTAACACAGCAAACTTAACATTGCAGGCAGATTATCTTTAAAACCAAATTGCAAAACGGTGTGTTTTATAGGAATTTGAAATTAAAAGCAAACTTCATCACGCAGCACTATTTATAATATCCTAGAGTACTTGTCGTCGCGAAATTCATAAGCAAAAGCGTAAAAAATGTGTGAGCACGCATATAAAGCGGGCGCCTTCGTGCTCGAGAATGAGCATATAACTGTGCATGTATCCGCTTCATTCAAGTGGGTTTGAAAAAACAGACTCTACTCTGGGAGTCGATTCCTGTACTGGAGGCGATTCTGGTACTAGGTCCAATAAGAGTCGGCTCCCCATCCCTAACTATGTGTGTGTGTTTTATTTCATTCACACTGCCTCATTCGCACGTTTTATGCGGCAGGATGTCTATACGCATCTTCGCGTTGACTTAACATGTAAATCACTCATGTTTGACATTTCTTTCGTGTTTGGTGTGAATGCAGCATTAATGCTTGCTGATTTGATTTTTGTTGTGTTGTAATGAAGTTTGCATGTTCTCTCTGTGTTCGTGCTGGAAGGGACCCCAGATTAATAAAGGGGCTAAGCTGAAAAGAATATGAATGAATGAATATGTTGTACTTATTTTATTTTATTTTATTTTATTTTATTTTATTACCCATGCTCCACCAGGTTTAGTTTTATTCCCCTGCACATTAACGCAGCAGAGAGAATATGCGACTCTCATTATGTGCACACAATGCGCTAAAATACTGACATGTTATATTTTGGGGCGGATGGTGCAGGCATCATAATTGCTCTTTTTATCTGAGCAAAAGTGTTGCTCAGTGAAAAAGCAGTATAATGAATCCACTAATTGTGGTGATGTATGTAATTAGTGACTCTTGGGCTAATTGTTGTCGAGTCAGAATGCTAATGAAGATTGAAGATCGCAGCTGTAGAAAATGAGCCTGATGATACTGTATCTCTCAGCGTTGTTCTTGCTCATCTATACTGATCAATGCACTGATCCGTTTGCTCCCCCCCCCCCCTCTTTACTTTTCCCCAATTGCTGTTTATCGGAAATATTTTTTTTCAATACATTTCTAAACATAATAATTTTATTAACTCATTTCTAATCATTAATTTCTTTTATATTTGCCAAGATGACTCCACAAATTATTTTACCAGATATTTTTCAAGATGCTAGTATTCAGCTTAAAGGGCTTAACTAGGTTAACTAAGCAAGATGGGGTAATTAGGCAAATACTAATACTCAAATACTAGCTGAGCCAGTCGGCACTTTGTATGCGGAGTTTACATGTTCTCCCTGTGTTCGCATGGGTTTTCCCCGGGTCCTCCAGTTTCCTCCCACAGTCTAAAAACATGTAACACAAGTAAAAGTCAAAAGCACCTAACATGTACATACTGGCACAGTTGGCGGTCTAATCCCATGGTCATTCTACTCCGGGACAGCATGTCAAACCTGCTAATATAGTCAGGCATTATCTAAGTGTGAACTCTTGAAATGCAGTTTATTAAAGGACAGGTCGTACAGGCAAAGGTCAACAACAGGAGCAAAACAGGAGCATAATGCAGTAAACGTAATCAAAACACACGAGGAAGGTCAGGCTAGGTGTCAAAGAATCAAAACGGTGAACAAGGCAAGTATCAAAACACAGGAAAACAAACAAGGAAAAGTGCTTTGTAAAGTTCATAGAAGAAACAAGACTCGGGAATGTGAAAATGAGTCTTTGGCCCAATCCCAATTCTACCCCTTAGCCCTTCCCCTTACCAATTCTCTTTAGCTTGAAGGTGTAGAGCTAAGGGGAATGGCTAGATCTCCCTTGAAACAGAGATTTTTACTACATTGAAATTTATTTGGTAAACCCATCTCCATATGCCATTGTCTGCATTATTTGAATAATTATTTGCATAGACCTTCAAAACCTCAAACCTCACCTCAATGATGCGATACTTTAAGATGCACATTAACACAGGGTGATGGAAACGTAGCTATTGTGCAACTAACTTTACCGCTCAGTACATTGCTGAGTCATTTGGTTGACATGGATAGGTTAAGTTTCAGACGGCTGATCTGTTTAGCTTGTTCTCCCTAGAGGTGTGGTTCAGATGTCAGTTTGAGGTTTGTTACATTACAGATACTTAATTACAGCTTTATTGAGTACTTAATTACTCACATGCTGATTTACAGTCTTGTTCAGTCGATCGCAAGTTCAAAGGAAGCATCTGCCTGTCCATCTGTGCATGTATTTATTTGTGAATTCTATGGGATAATTAAGCAAGTAAAACTTTCTATTTCTATAAAATACTTTTATTTATGTATTTATTTATTTATTTACTAGTTTATGTATTTATTTATTTATTTTATTTTATGCTTGTTTACTTAATATGTTTACTATATAGTTTTTACGAATATTTTGCATATTATGATTTTATTTTGACTTATTTTCATAATAGCATAACAAATTAAAATAATATACTTTATTTACTTTTCTTCTTTGAGTTTACATTTTATGTTTTAATTACTTATTTTTACTTTTAATTCACATTTTAGGTTTCTTTTTTGTACTCATTGTTTATTTTTCATTTTATTTTAAATATGTTATTGTTTAGTACCATTATTTATTTTAAAATGTTCTACTTATTTATTTTAATTAAGAATTTTTACTTGTTTGTTTACATTTATTAGTTTCATTTAATCAGATTTTTTCATTTATATAATAAACTACATTTTAAAACAGTTTGCTCTATTAATACATTTGTTTGTTTTATTTTATTTGTTTTATTTGTTATATTTGTATGTATGTGTAATATATATTAGGGGTGTGAAGAGATGCTTACTACACGAGATTGGGTTCACGAGAACGAGACGAGACGAGATTTTTACATAATTTTTAAGAAATCTTCAATGATGAAATATATGAATGGAAAATAGTCTTTTGCTCAACTGAAAAAAAATCACAAATTGCAAAACTATTTAGGTGCTTTTTTTAAATCAACTTGTAATGAATGTTACAGTATATAACTTCTATTTTAATGAATTCTATGCAGTAAAGGACATGCAAACACTACAAAATATTTAGTTAATAGTCTATGTGAGTGGAAAATTGCTAATATATGATTGGAAAAAAAATCACAAACTGCAAAACAATTGGGGTTCTTTGTTTTAAATGAATAGTGTTTTATTTTTTATTTTATTTTTTATTTATTTTTATTTATAATTTTTTTCTATTTTAATGAGTTCTATACAGTAAAAGACATGCAAACACTGCTAAATATTTAGGTATAAATTCTACTGACTGGCTTCTCCCAGTACAATTTCACATAAAGAATCAAACTGTTTTTCCACAAATTGAACTTAAAATTCATGTAATTTTTGGTTTTCATTTTTAATTCTTTTAGCAGTTTTACGTTCATTCAGCAATATTTCATTCATGCCCCATCACAAACTCTGAGCTACTGGATGCAAATATGAAGGAAGGACTGATAGGAGAGATTTGTTTTAACGGAATTTGATACGCTCAGCAACAGTAAACGTGTGTTCGGTGATGATGATGAAGGTGTGTGTCTCAAGTCTCCAGAAGTTCACTGTGTGTGTGCGCGTGTGTGTGTGTTTGTGTGTGCGTGCGTGCGTGCGTGCGTGCGTGTGTGTGTGTCTGTGTGTGTGTGTGTGTGTGTGTGTGTGTGTGTGTGCGTGCGTGCGTGCGTGCGTGCGTGCGTGCGTGCGTGCGTGCGTGCGTGCGTGCGTGCGTGCGTGCGTGCGTGCGTGCGCGCGTGTGCGTGTGTGTGTGCACGTTTAGAGATATGTCTGTGGTCTTTTACTGACTCTGTAGGTGCGAGAATAGTGTCAAACAGCCCTGTGTGTATGTCTTATCCTGTCGCAAAATGCGGCTTAAAGACCAACACAATGGTAATAGTTTGATTACAGTCTTTACTCTGCACTTCAATAATGCGACTGAGATAGGAATAATCCACATGTCTTAAATACATTTGTTTACGATGATTATGACTATAAGCATATCTGAAGTGCTATTCTATCACATGGCAATGAAGCACGGTTAGTGTGTGTGGCTCCAGTTGGACTCCAGCCTCTGTTGGACACAGCAGCCGCTTAACTCCGGTAAAAAAAAAAAAAGTTACGTCACACTCGCCCAAGCAACTCCTGAGCCCAGCCTGGGTTGCCAGGTGTGTGCAAAGTAATTTTTTTGCCGTTCAAATCAAATTCTGTCTCCAATCTTTAGTGCTAAATTCACCCTCACGCTCCATCGTAACATCAGAACTCACGAGACAACTTGACGAGAATAAACAATTTATTTTGTTTATTTCTTTTATGTATTATTATTTTTACTCGTTTATTGTTCTTTCTTTTCCTTATCTTTTTGATAAAAAAACCTACACCTTTTTTTTATTATTCTTGGGAATGTTAATGACAATAATTTGCATGACCTTCCAACAACTCCCAAGATCTTCCCATTAGCTCTAACAGATGGCTAGTGTCCATCTCTCCAGCACCTCGACTGACATCAGCAGGCGCCTCCAAACCATTAGACATGTGATCCACACTATAAACATAAGGGAATAAACGAGTGAGTACCAGTCTACTAAACCAGCGAACACATCACCAGGTCGCTCCGTGTCATGAAAGTTTCCTCATGCAGCTGTTGGAGGCTTACAGCGCTGTAAGAGAATATCATATAGCACTCATATCAATCTGTGCCTTTTAAATAATTAATGAGAAACTTGTCCAGAGAGCGGTCAGAGAGACATGCTTGCATACAAGTCATTTGACCTGTACATTTCACAGTTTTGCTTGCTGGAAACATTTTCAGTAAACATTTTCCTTGGCTGAGGATGCTTGCATTGTGAATATCCATTTGCATATGTCATGCTGGAGACACTGCAGTAGACACATCATGCGTTAGCTATTATTTGAGCACTTGATCATTAAAGGTGCCATAGAGTGCATTAATTCAATATGATAAATTATTCTTTGAGGCGGTTCGTTTTGCTGTGGTGATCCCTGATCAATAAAAGGACTAAACCGAAGTAACATGAATGAGTGAATGAAGTTGTTCTGCATAGCAAGTATGTGGCTTAGGCCCCGTTTACACTAATATGTTTTAGTTTTAAAATGATCCACGTCCACACTGGCATTTCACCTAGCTTTTCTTTCGGAAAAGATCTTCGTCCACACTATACTGCTGAAAACGCACATCACGTGACCACACACATACTCTGGCATGCGCTGCAGCGTATGCAGACGTCTGAGCCCCAGGTAGTCAGTGGGTGCTTCGTGCACACCTCCCCAGGTGAGAGCAGCACACGCTGGAAAGCTCATCAAGGATATACCACTGGATCTCATCTCACTATAATTGTTAAACGTGATACTTAATTCACAATGTCAATATCTAATGACTCTTCAGTCTTTGTAATCTATTACATGTTCTCAGGTGTTTTGGCTGAGCGCAAAGATAAGTTAATATATTAATTTATGTAACCACGTACACTGATTCTGCAGGGTTGACTAATTACTTGCCTTTATCTCCTATGTTGTACAAACTTATTGTCTTATTGATTGCCATTATTAATTATCGAAACTGATATTCAGCAAAAGAGACAGGATACGTTTCATATTTTTCAATGAAAATGAGAGGAGGTTATGTTATAGGCTCTATTTTGTTATAAATATGCACACAGTGAAGATGACAATCATATAAATATGTAGCTACATGATGTCTTGACATTTTTGGTGTCAAAGTTGTTAATATCAAAATTAAAATAGGCAGTTCCTTATATCATGTTTTCATTTTATTGTCAGCTGAGAACAGGAAACTGAGGCTACAAATTGCACAGGCTCACCAAAATTGGACAATAGAAGATTGGAAAAACTTTGTCTGGTCTGATGAGTCTCGATTTCTGCTGCGACATTTGGATTGTAGGATCAGAATTTGGTGTCAACAACATGAAAGCATGGATCCATCCTGCCTTGTATCAACAGTTCAGGCTGGTGGTGGTGGTTTAATGGTGTGGGTGATATTTTCTTGGCACACTTTTGGCCCATTAGTACGAATTTAGCATCGTGTCAACGCAACAGCCTACCTGAGTGTTGTTGCTGACCATGTCCATCCCTTTATGACCACAGTGTTTAATATTCTGATGGCTACGTTCAGAAAAATAACACACCATGTCATAAAGCGCGAGTCATCTCAGACTGGTTTCTTGAACATGACAATGAGTTTACTGTACTCAAATGGCCTCTACATTCACCAGATATCAATCCAGTAGAGCACCTTTAGGATGTGTTGGAATTGGAGATTTGCATCATGGATGTAAAGCCAACAAATCTGCAGCAACTGTGTGATGCTATCATGTCAATATGGACCAAAATCTCTGAGGAATATATCAGTATCTTGTTGAATCTATGCCATGAAGGATTAAGGCAGTTCTGAAGGCAAAAGGGGGTCCAAACCGGTACTAGTAAGGTGTACCTAATAATGTGGCCGGTGAGTGTTTATAATTGTTGTAATCTATTCTAATTGTTGTAAACTGGGGTGTACATATTAATGATCCCTTGTGAAGTCAATTTTATGCAAACTGACATCCCCAAACCTGATGGTTCCATAAAGCACCACAGATTTGGATTTGCCATTGTGTAACATATTGCATAGATTTTTTTTAAACAATAGCAAGTAATTGGGTTCTATTCTCAGCCAGTGATTGCAAAACAAACAGACAGAGTCTATGGTGAGCTTCGGCGGAAAAAAACAATTTTCTCTTATTTGAAGCACAATGCTATCTGGAGTGGTGCTGAAAGGCAATTTGCATACAGTAAGGAAAGTGTAGGTTAATTTAAAGTGGACACCCTGCGGTTTGTGTGAGAGAGGGAATGAGTGGTAATTGTGTTTATTTACAAAGGCATAAGTGTTTTCCAGTGGATCGTTTCTGTAGTTCTGTAGAAAAGTTTTCACACAGAGCTCAGTTGAAGTTAAACTGTCCCTTTTATTTTCCAATTTACACATTTTTAAATGACTTCAACAGATAACAGTATAGTAAACGCAGATCACCAAGTGATTCTGAAGGTAAGGTAAAGGTAAGGTAAAACTTTATTGTCAGGAAAGTATTGGGAGCAGAGCGAGGGGATGGGTCAGTGAAGGACCTCGAGTTGGGAATCGAACTTGAGTCGCCATGAGCACCATGGTGCTATATGCACATGACCACTAGGCTATTGGCGCTGACTAGACCTTATTGTTTTACAGGCCTTTTATAATGTTAGAAGGATTTGTGTAACAGTTTTCCTAATGTTAATGTATTTGATAAATAATACGCCAAACATAAGCCATGCTTGTGAATGTGTGCTTACATTGACTAAAACATGCCAAAACGGTTGGCTAAATGTGATAAAAATGCACCCAATTCGAATGTTATCACTCAATTGAATGGCCGTTATCAGTGGTTAGATATGGGCCAGTAAGGGTCTCCTGTACCTACTAGTAGGCTCAGAAAGCTGTTACCATCCATCCACATGGTCAATCAGCTATACTAATCGAAAAGACTCCAGAACCAGATCTGTTTTTACATTACTGTGGTGGTTGGGTCAGGTGTAGACATCAATACAATAAAATTAATGGCAAATTTATGAATAATATAACTAATTCTTGTTAACTTCTGGCTATAGCCATATGTAATCTATAGCAGATTAACCATGTGGATAGATGAAAACAGCCTTTTGAGCCTACCAGTAGGGGCAGAAGGCCCCTACTAACCCATATCTATCAGCTGATAACCACTGATAATGCCCATTCAATCGAGTGATAACATTCAAATCGTCTGTAAAAATGTACAAATGTAGATTTTACACATGATGAAGACTGAATTAAAATATAAATGATAAATTTTTTCTTGTTGTTAAACTAGTAAAACAATAATAATAATCCCACACACAAGCATTTCAAGCACAAAACCTAACAAGTGTCTTGAAATACAACATCTTTACAATGTCTTGACTTATAGGCACAGTTCACCCAAATGAATATTTCCTCACTATTTAGTCACACTCATGTGCTCCTAAATTTGTTAAATAAACTTCTTTCCTCTGTTAAACAAAAGCAATATTTTCTAAAAATAGTTAAAAAAAAAAAAAAAAGCCATCAACGTCCAGAGTAGGAATAAAAATACTACTACTTATTGACTATGGAAGTCAGTGTCTGTTTTTCCCCAACATTCTTCAGTATATCCTCCTCTTTGTTCAACAGAAGAAATAAACTCAAACAGGTTTGGAACAAGTTAATGGTAAGTAAATAATAACCGAATTTCATTTTTGGGTGAACTATCGCTTTAATTATTTGAAAACAGTCTCACGCAGTAGAAATAGTCATGCATGTGCATTATCCCTTTCTTCTCCCCACACTCCATTATGCCATTTCTTCTGAACTCTTCTCTGCATGTGGACAAGGTGATGCAAGGTCACCGTCCTCCTCTGTAAGTCGCCTCACGCCTTTGTAAAGTGTGCGACTACGCAAGCAGAACAGCGATTAGCTTTTCTGAGACCTCATGTCACGACTATCTCTTAACACTCAGCGCTGTCCAACTGAGCCACATGGTCATGAGCCAGATTTTTGTTTTACATAAAACCTCAAGAGAAATGCACTGTATTGATAATAATCCTTTATCATTTCGACTTCCATGGTACAATTACCAGCATGAATAATTACATCCAATTTGAAGATTAATATATTTATTGATTTCTAATTGAATTTGGACAATATAGCTTGGCAAATTTCATATACTAGTTATATATTTTATTAATTAAAATAAGAGTGTAATCACCTAACAGCTTTAGGATAGATTAAATAAATATAAATAAATCCTACAAAAAAAGTAAGTAAAAACAAAATTATATTTCCTTTTTATATATATATTTTTTTTTTTAAAACACTTTCATTGTCTTATAATATGCATTTACTTTACCTAAGTATCCCAATGACTCTCATGTTTTGTTTAGCGATCCGTTTGTTCCCAAACCCCTCCTTTGCATGAGGCTAATCTGTGCTGATTGGTTCAATGACCCAGTCTGTTGTAATTGATCGCGAGTTTAAAAGCATATTTAAATCGGTAAAGGAAGAAGCACGCGATGCATCTTCAACAAGGTTTTGAACGCAATTTGTAAATAGCCCCATAAAGATTTAACCTGGGAGATACAGTACAAGACCTGATCTATAGATAGATATGAGATTACAAGCCACGTGGAGCAATTACAAGTTAAAACACACTATTAAATAAATATTTTGCAAACTACAAACGAGGCAAAAATTTTTATTACTCTTACGTGTTATGGTCCGGAGGAAGAAGAAACTGGTCCATATGAACTGCAACAGTTATTGACAAAGTCCCTGTTAAAGTCTGACAAAGTCCCGTACATAATAGTCTCTGCTGCTCCTCCTTTAATAGCAAACGGCTGGCGAATCCCGTTGCAGCGTATTTTATTGTTAGGGCTGCTCGATTATGGGAAAAATCATAATCACGATTATTTTGGTCATAGTTGTAATCACGATTATTCAAAACGATTAAAGTTAAATTATTTGCCCTCCTGTGAATTATTATTATTATTATTATTTATTTATTTATTTATTATTTTTTTTTATTTTTTTTTTTTATAAATATTTCCCAAATTATGTTTAATAGAGCAAGAAATTTTCACAGTATTTCCTATAATATTTTTTCTTCTGGAGAAAGTCTGATTTGTTTTATTTCAGCTCGAATAAAAGCAGGTTTAAATATTTTGAAACCCATTTTAAGCTCTATATTATTAGCCTCATTAGGCATTATATTTTTTGATTGTCTGCAGAAGAAACTACTGTTATACAATCACTTGCCTAAATACCCCAATTAAGCCTTTGAATCACACTTTAATCTGAATACTAGTATTTTGAAAAATATCTAGTAAAATTTTATGTCACAAAATATCATGTACTGTCATCATAGCAAAGATAAAATAAATCAGTTATTATAAATGAGCTATTAAATCTATTATGTTTAGAAATGTCTTTCCATTAAACAGAAATTGGGGGGAAAGGGTCATTAATAATTCAGGAGGGCTAAAAATTCTGACTTCAACTGCATATGTACAGTTATTTTCCTCCCTGTAGACAAGGAGAGGTAAATAAATACAATAGAATAAAAATATGAAACAAACTGCTTTAAGCATCTACACTGTAAGAAAAAAAAATTTAATTATAGCTACAGAAATCCCTCAGTCAAGATTTTGTCCTTTTGTTGTTTGATTAATGATAAAAACAGTCAACAGCAGTACCATTCAGATATATGGTTTCTCTTTCACATGTATTTTGATTATCAACTCGTTTGTTTATAACATAAATGGGGGGTAATATGAATGATCACTAAACACTGCGTTTTGACCATTAAAGCGCTCACATTAAGAAGACTAGGACTCATCTCTGAGGCTGAGCGCGCACACACAACAGCATGCAATCTCTTTTGCGCTTTTAAAAACATGAATTATTCGAATGTACATCAATAAATGATGCGCATCCCGTGCTTCAAAAGTTACATTACAGTAAATGCTTTAGGTCATTTACACGTGAAACTGAACTTTGCAGAGCAAAAAATGTGTACAACTGGAAAGGGGGCGGTATATTATGCAATAATCATTTATCTCGATTAATGCTTTTTTTATAATGGTTAGAAGCCTAAATCAAAATCAAATTTTGGATTAATTGCACAGCCCTAGTTATTGTATCAAAAATCTGAAAAATTACAGGAACAAACACAGCACTGGGTTGGCTATACTGTGGTGTTGTTGTGAAAATTAACTTTAAGGGTGCTTTCACACCTGTAGATCGATTGTTTTGTTCCGAACCAGCAATTAAAATTGTTCTTTGTGCGGTTCGCTTTCACACGGGAAAGTTAAGTAATAGACCAAAATAGCTAAAACAAGTCACATGCGAGTAAACTCTCCTCACATTGGTCAGAGTTCCACGGTTTATTTTTCAGGTTCCCGCTCAGCTGTCATGCGTCCTTATTTTAATTGATGACGATGAGCAAAAAGACATTATAAGCTAGAAGCTGCTCCTTAATTTTGAATGGTGACACTCACAGACGACGTCACCATATATAAATCAGTAAAACTTTCTCATACATAACCCTGGCTAGAATTATGCATTATAGGCTTAACATTATAGAAAGAAATAACACACTGTAAAAAATTAATCGGTAAAATTTTCGGTAAAAAACGGCAGCTGTGGTTGCCAGTACTTTACCGTAAAACATACGATACAAACCGTAAAAGTAATTTCTCATTTTTATGGTAAACTACAGTATTTTAATAATTTATAGAGGTAATATGTCTGTATTTTGAATTATCAACATCTACACATCTTTTGTTATACAGTTAGACACGTTAACACACCCATATGCAGATGGGGATGAGGAAGTTACATAATGAACCAATGCTCATCTCAAACAACTTTTCCCACAAGCAAAAAAGTGTATCAAAATTTAGAAGGTGCTCAGTGTCATTCACACAGCTACTAAACACCAGTATGGTAACACGCATAAAATTAAAGCCATGAAATAAACATGGTTTATCAACATTAGATGTAACATAACTCTCTATTTCCATAGTATCCATAGTAATGTCAACAAAAAGCATAAAAATTGATGTGCCATACAGGGAATTCTGGGAAAGTCAATTTACAGGTATTCGCCATAAATATTAAGGAACATACCATTAACCAGGTTACGAATTTTTACTTTAGCATTTTTACAGTTTTTACCGTTGAAATCACGGCCATTTTTTACAGTGCAGAAAAACCAAGACTGCAGTTCAGTCAATTGTCCTAATGAATAAACAGCACTCTGTAACATTTCAGCATGCTTTCACTTTCGTATTCGACATGAAACACACATTTACCAGTTGGAATGACTTCTGCCCTATAATTCTCACTTCATATAACCATATATGCCTATTACATATCCATAATACACTGTGATATAGCCTGGTTCGGATCGTATTGCTTTCTTACTACAATCGATCCGCTCCAGAGTTCGTTTTAATCGAGCCGAGACCACCTCATTCAGGTGATCTCGGACCGATTGTTCAGGCACAGATCTGAGCGCGATTACTGGATTCACATATGCCAAACGAACTGCGCTAACTGGGGAAACGAGACAGGTTCCGAAACAGAAGAATAGGTGTGAAAGCACCCTAACTCTTTATTCCCACAGCTGAATCCTCATCTGTCAGTGATCATCATCTTCTTGCCAAGGTCAATCCCGTGAACCCCAGTGCTCAGCTAGTGTCTAAAGAGAAAGGCACGTTCACGTTTTACTTCATATTTGGTGATGTCTCGTATCGATGTCGACGAGTTCAGGCAAAAGATCCTAACCCAAATCAATTCATTTATTTGACTCTAAGTCGACTATTTCATTAAAGAATCTCTAGTTTTAAACATGGTGCACTCTCAGATTTAAACCTCAGCTGGATGTTTTCATTCACTTGCTGCTGTGTTACACACTGCATGGAAGCTCATTTCCACCATAATAGGGGCTCTTTAATCACAGTTTATATTTTCATCGAAACCTATTCATTCTGATCTTCTGTGGTTTTGGCTTTGATACTGACTAATCTAATGTAAACCCAATAAACCAGATTTGCACAAATATCTCATAGTAGAGTGTTGTTTTATTATTATTATTATTATTATTATTATTATTATTATTATTATTATTATTATTTTTCAGAAATGTGTTACAGTGCACTCGTATATGCCTGGGCACTGTTCAAAAAGTGGTTGCATTCATCTGTTCAGTGTTGATTGCTTATACAGTATTGGTGTCTGTGTGTGTGTTTATGTGTGTGTCCTGTCAATGGCAGACAGCAGGAGAATGAGACATACCAGCGGGATGTGGAGCAGTTGGCAGTGATTTTCATTGGCTGGCTGTGTTAGATTATGGCACTGACCTCTTGATGGGCACCTGTAGGGTGAGGTTATTGACCCCTGATGCGCCTCTCTGTTTGGGCAGGGCAGTGGATGAGGGCCAGATGAGATTTAAGCCTGTGTAAATCTTTTCTGAATGATTCTATGATTAAGTAAATGCATTCGATATAATTATTATTAAGTTTATTGTTTAGAAGCAAGACTAAATTGCACATCGCAACATTCATTCACAGTTATGAACACATAGGAAATGAATTTATTTTAAACAAGGATATCGACGTACATTTTGGATCCACATGCAAAACTAGGATAACGCTGAGAATGACATGCGGGACACATCGCTTTCACTTTCACCTTCACATGAAAGTGTCCCTATCTTTAGTGCTCAGAGTTTGGATCTATCTACCTACCTACCTACCTACCTACCTATCTACCGATCACGAGCTATTAAGATATATTATCACTAAGAGCTACAGAATTTGTTAATGCAGTAGGCAAAAAAGGGACATCTCAGCGTTCATTCTAATACATTCTCGGCAGGTATCCTATTAATGCATTAAACAGGAAATGCAATACATGTTATTCGGCTCTATCTTTATAGTTTCAACACCTAATATGCTGGTTATGACATTGTCTGAGACCTTCTCTATTCATATCTGTGTTACCTGAAGTGCATAAACTCAAATTTTAGCAGTTTACATGTGATTGTTACCCGAAGCACATTTAGTTTTTTCCAGGCATCTGTATTATTAATTTGAAATATATAAAAAAATTTTAAGGGACACATGTGGCTTTTGGTACTTTCTCTGTGCTTCAAATTAGTTTATCAAGCTGTCTTTTTTCCTAGTAGTTTTTTTTTTATTACTTTTTAATTTTTGGCTAGATAATTCCAAAAAATACTTTGAATCTAAGTAAATGAAGTGCATAGTCTTGGCTTTAAAGAGATAAATCACCCAAATGTAAAAATTTGTTCTCTATTTACTCAACCTCAAGTGGTTCCAAAAGTTTATAAGTTTCTCTCTTCTGTTTACATGTGCATTTAGTCATTTAGCAGACGCTTTTATCCAAAGAGACTTACAAATGAGGACAAGGAAGCAATTTACACAACTTTAAGAGCAGCAGTGAGTAAGTGATATAGACAAGTTTCAGGTGTGTAAAGTCTAAGAAGCAAAGCATTAGTAATTTTTTTTTTTTTTGAGAGAGAGAGAGTACAGTTAGTGGTATAGCCAGAGAGGCAGTTAAGATTAGGAAGGAAAGTGGAGACTAAATAGTTGAGTTTTTAGTCGTTTCTTGAAGACAGCAAGTGACTCTGCCGTTCTGATGCAGTTAGGGAGTTCATTCCACCTACTGGGCAGATTGAATGCGAGAGTTCGGGAAAGTGATTTCTTCCCTCTTTGGGATGGAACAACGAGGCGACGTTCATTCACAGAACGCAAGTTTCTGGAGGGCACATAAATCTGCAGAAGTGAGAGCAGATAAGAAGGAGCAAAGCCAGAGGTCGCTTTGTAAGCAAACATCAGAGCTTTGAATTTGATGCGGGCAGCAACTGGCAGCCAGTGCAAACAGGTGAGTAGCGGAGTGACGTGCTCTTTTGGGTTCATCAAAGACCACTAGTGCTGCTGCGTTCTGAAGCAGCTGAAGAGGTTTAATAGAATTAGCTGGAAGCCCGGCTAGTAGAGAGTTGCAATAATCCAGTTTGGAGAGAGCAAGAGCTTGAACAATGAGTTGAGCTGCATGTTCAGATAGGAAGGGTCGGACCTGTTAAACACAGAAGAAGATATTTTGAAGAATGATGAAAATTGTTAACCATTGACTTCCATATAGGAAGTACAAATACTATTTGAGAAAGAAAGAAGCTCATGAAGGTTTGACACAAGGGCATGCATGAAATGATGACACAATTTTCATTTTTGTGTGAACTATCTATTTAATTTGACATTATTATTTGCATAGTAAAAATGAGAGGTGGCATGGTAGCTAGCATGGTAGTGGTTAGCACTGTCGCCTCACAGCAAGAAGGTCGCTGGTTCAAGTCCCAGCTGGGCAAGTTGGCATTTCTGTGTGGAGTTTGCATGTTCTGCCTGGGTTCATGCGGGTTCCCTCCAGGTGCTCCAGTTTCCCGCACAGTTAAAAGACATGCGCTGTGGGTGAATTGATAAACCTATTATCAATGAGTGAGTGTATTAATGAGTGAGAATTTGAGTGTGTGGGTGTTTCCCAGTACTGGGTTGCAGCTGGAAGGGCATCCGCTACCTAAAACAAATGCTGGAATAGTTGGGGGTTCATTCCGCTGTGGCAACCCCTGATAAATAAAGGGACTAAGCCGAAGGAAAATTTATAAATGAATGATAAATCTGTTTGTATGCATTCATACAGTGCAGTACATTAGCATTCACAGATATTTTGGCACAATAAAACCTTCTAACTAATACCTCCAGGGCGTATGGAGATTTCAAGTGTTGACTCTCACAGCAGTGGGGGGAGTTCACTTCTAGATTTACGCCCTTCACAGGTAGACTAGCTTCAGTTAACTATTTGTGGTCTAACATTGCGGAACCCGGTGCAGTGACCTTGTCGTACGGTGCTATTATCTGAGCAATAGATCTGAGTGTGTAATATTAACCTATGGCAGCAGCCTGTGGAAGAGGCAGACAGAGACAAACGTCCTCACCCAAAGGAAAAGAATTGCTTGAGTCTCAGATGAGGAGAAACGGTGGCAAAAAAAGAGGGGGCAAAAAACGGAGAGAGAGGGAGGATGGATGGCCGCGACTGGGGACAGATGTGCCGAGTGATGATTTATCTGACTGTCTCAGCCTGG